>NC_136524.1:59464400-59476900 GCF_053919585.1 Euprymna scolopes
TAATGACATCTCTGCGCCTGACGCATGACAGTGGTTGCTTTCACGTCATCAATATCTGCAACAGAGAGGTGAAACTTTCAGATCATGAATGCTTAAGTTCGGTCATCATAACAATGTGATTTGCAACACCCCTGATCTATTTGGGCGGAATATGAAAAAGAGGCGTTACTCTTGGAAGGCTACTTATATATATATATATATATATATATATGTGTGTGTGTGTGTGTGTGTGTGTATATACATATATATATATATATAATTATATATATATATATAATTATATATATATATATATATATATATATAATTATATATATATATATATAATTATATAAATTTTGTGTGTATTCATATTCATATTAAAAACCTTTTTTCTATTTATTTAAAAAGAAAATACAACTTTGTTATATATGGGTCGTAGAAGTGCATTCATCTGCAAAAGATCTAGCTAATTTACATATTCTTTTAAACGTTCATTTTAATAAATTCCCTATTAGGGTTTTCGGGTTTCTCATGGGATGATCATCTTAAGTTAACTATTACGTGTAATTATATTCATGCATATATTCTACATGATTTATACTTGTGTAATATTTACGTAAAAATGTCATAGTAAATACAAACCTCTTTCAATATATATTTATATATGCCTATATATATTTATCTTTAAAAAATTGCCTACCAAATTCCTCAGTCAGGTTTTGGTCTACAGACATGAAACATAATATATAGGGTATTCGAACCCATACGAAATTTTATATTTGGGTTTTAGCCGGGAAAAATCGGTGCAAAAGTATGACAATTAACGAAATGGAATTTATTATCTCCCTCTCTCTCTCTCTCTCTCTCTCTCTCTCTATATATATATATATATATATATATATATATATATATATATATATATATGCAAAAGCTGGCTTCGAATCTCATGACCTGCAGGAATTATCACCTCATACACTGATTATTGCGTAAGCATGAAAAAATAATGTCTGTAAGTATAAATGAATAATTATTTAATTATATCTATCAATCTCTCTTAAGAATACCTCGTTCTCTTTCTAATAATCTATAATATAAATCTCACCTGTCTGTTTAAATGTATGTATGTATGTATGTATGTATGTATGTATGTATGTATGTATGTATGCCTAAACTTTTCGACAGAGGCGACAGATTTTCACGAGATTGGTTTCATTTTGAAGCTCAACCCTTCGGACGGCAAATATCGAAAAAATTTCTACTAACCATTAATTTCTTTAACCTCAACAGGGCACTTTTCTTTAGGAAACGGGTCGCTTTTTTTTCGCCGGTGTTTTCGAAAGTCATCCCTCTTTTCGATTGACTGGCCTTAATTTAAACCTTCGCCACTTCCGGTTTGGCGATGGACGCAACAGCAAAGGCGTTACATTTTCTTTTTACGTTCTTCTCCTCCTTAGCGGTAGGGGTTCGAGCCTGCTTGCCTACTACCTTTTTTTTTTTTGCTCACGACACACCTCCAAACGCCAGGGCAACGCCGAGCACCTAGGCCAGTATCTAAAAGGCAGTCAACTAGAGTTCAGACAATGTTTTACTTCCACTCGTTTGAAAACTTTATATTGTTTAATGTATTCGCCCGAATTCAGCATATAATAGTTCCTTACTCCCTTCATTTCTTTGGTAATTGTATGGTGGTCCTGAGGTAAAGGCTTAGCAAATTGAACAAAAGGTGGTTTCGTTACTGGGTTTGAATTGCATAACAGACAGGGAATGTAAACCTTATACTGATGATTGCGTAAGCATGAAACGCTAGTGTATGTAGGTATAAAGAATAAATATTGATTAACTATATATATACATATTAGTGATGGGACGATCCCATTATTTTTCCCGACTCCGATATAATTACCGATTCTTTTCCATATTTCCGATTGAATGATACGACTCTTGCTCATAATCCTTTTTAAATCTCCAAATGTTTTGCTTTCGAGATTTTTGTTTCGAAATGCTGTAAAAGCCCATGCAATATGTTTGTATTTTTTTTATTCATCCAACAATTATTCTCATCCCATGTAATGTGTACATATATTTTTGGAAAATTGTTGGTAGTTTAAAATTAGCAAATATTTTTCAATTTATCATTATTACCAGGAATGGTGAATTATTTTTTTTTTTTTAAAAAGAAAGAAAAAGATTTTTGGCATAAGTAAAGTGGCAAAAATTTTTGGATGCGGATGCCGATTCCGATGCCCCTCAAAACTGCTATTTTTCCTATTCCCAATTGTAATTAATCGTCGCAAATTAATATATATATATATATATATATATATATATATATATAGTGTCGCCAAAAAGAAAGTCCGCACTTGTCATTTTTTTTAAAAACCGCAAATTTAAGATAAATAATAACTGTTTAAACAATCTATACCTCATTTGATTGGCCTTTTATTCCTCTATTATTTTATCTGATCATATTTTACGTTTAATTGAAGCATCCTACTGTTCACGTCAATTGAAAAAAAATAGCTTCAAATCGAGAAGAAAAAAAAGGAACTCCGCAGCAACAAATGAGCTTAAAGTATAGACTTTTTAGCATCTCTAATCGTAATTGCTGTGTTCCTAGGTTATACAGCGTAACATTTAGTCCATATAGCTTGAGTTTCTCATAATGATCGTGAGGAGCTCATTAATCTTGCCCTTTCTTGTTTATTCAATCGAGAAATCGGTCGCAGATTGAAAAGTGATAAGAAAACGGTACGAATGACTTTGCAAAAGTAGTTCGTGGTGCCCCTAAACCTGATCGTCCAAGAGTTACTTCTTACAGGGAAGATAATGCTATAAACGTCCGCAGCCTCAGAAACAGATTTGAAATGACTCTCCAAATCCAACAACAGTGTAATCTTGTAAAAAAAAAAGTGCTCTCTTTCTACAGTTAAGAACAGATTGAAGGAATTTAATCTGTGAGGCTGTGTTCCAAGACGCAAGCCAATTATTTCTGCAAACAGAAAGCGCCGTATTGACTTCGTCAGATGCAATACAAATCATATTGGTCGAAAGTGATTTTTAGCGACGAAAGCAAGTTCAATAGGCTATGCAGTGATGGTAGGCAGTACATCCATCGAAAGAAGGGCGAATAATTTCATCCTAGGTGCACAGTTTCAACGCTGCAAGATGGTAGAGGTTCAGTTTGGGTGTGGATCGTTATTAGTGCCAATGGTCCAGGGCCTATGGGTCTCTTGCAAGGTAGATTTAATTCAACCAAGTACATTAATATGTTGACTGAGCATTTTCTAACCTACTTTGGCCTGGATTCGGATGATAATTCCATCTTCATGCAAGATAATGCTCCCATTCACACAGCTAGCAATGTCAAGAGGTTCCTGGAATAGCATGATATTCCATGTTTGGATTGGTCTGCACAATCTCCAGACCTTAATCCTATTGAAAACGTATGCCATTACATCAAGCAACACAGCAACGCAATGATAAAATTTAAAACCTGGAATAAAAATTTGGACAAAAATTAAAGAGAAGTTGAATGCCCTTTCGCCGTAGTATTGCCGCAGACTAATTCAGGAGATGTCCCAAAGTTTGCAGGCTGTCAAATTGCAGAAGAGCTATGCTACTAAATATTAACTAGTTTATTGTGTTCGCGCTGGATTTGTGTTGCATTTATGTTACATTTAAATAACAATTTTCTATTGTGCGGAGTTTCTTTTTGCCTTCTCAATTTGAAGTTAATTTTTTTTTTAAATTACGTGAGACAAATACGAAGAGGTAAAATTATAGAGGAGTAAAAAGCGAATCAAATTAGGTATCAGTTGTTTGTTACATTTAATTTAGTTTAGTTTTTGAAAAAATGACAAGTGCGGACTTTTATTTTGGCGATAGTGTATATATATATATATATATATATATATATATATATATATATATATATATATGTATATATATATGTGTGTGTGTGTGTGTGTGTGTGTGTGTGTGTGTGTGTGTGTGTGTGTGTGTGTGTGTGCATAAACAGATAGACGGATAGATAGACGCACAGATAGATACTTATGAAAAATATAAAACAAAAAAATATTGTAGTAAAAACAATAGTAATTCATTTCATGAAATTGTGTTAGCGGTCCAAAATGAAACCTTCCCATATTTCCCCCCACGAAACGAACTAGAGAAACCCTCTGTCGGCCATTTTGATTTATATTATTGCTATTATTGTTATTAGAACGTTTTCCCCTGCAGCCTTTTACCACTTCGTTACGCGCTTGTCGATTCTTACTAAGATGTGGCAAGTGTAAATATGACTGGCGCTGCCTGGGTGTTGTTTGCAAGTCATAATGATGATAATTCCGATAACAAACTGCCGATAGAAAGAAGCGTTTTGCTTTTAATCAAACTCATTTTCCTGGCAAACGCTGGCGCCCAACCTCCCCTCATTTGAGGAGGCAGCAGGGGAGCGGCATGAGAACAAACGTCAATGATCACGTTTGGTATAACACTGACCACGCGGGAATTGCTATAACGATACAATCGACAAACTCACACAGAATCAATTCCCCTCGCTCTTTTCAGACGACTTCCCCCATCCTTCTCCGTTTGTTTTCTTCTTCTTCTTCTTCTTCTTCTTCTTCTTCTTCTTCTTCTTATTATTATTATTATTATTTCTTTTTTTCGTTCTCTACCACTTTCTTCTTTTTATTCTTCTTTTTTCTTTTTCTTCTTCTTTCTCTACCACTTCGTGCTCATTGAAAGTTTTCCTCCCTTCCTTTTCCCCCCTTTCTTCCTACCATTCTCTTTCTCCTTTTTCTTCTTCTCCTTTTCCCTTTCGACCATCGGCATCATCATCTATACTATATTTTAGCAGATACATCATACATATGTATGTATAAGCGAATACATGCATATAAACATGTATCGAGATGCACATATATATATGCATGTATATATATATATACATATGTGCATGTATATATAAATGTGTGTGTATGTAATGGTTCGCGAGAGGCGTGTAGGCAAGCCAGCGTGTACGCATATGTGTACGTGTGTATGTGTAAGCCAAGAAAATATGGAAACTTGTTTAAGCACTTGAAGAATGGAGAGGTCACGTGCAGCGATGAGTGTGTCTCTATTCGTGCCTCTATTAACCATTTCTAGAATAATACCAGTAATGAGATCTCTTTAATAGACCTGCGTTACTCATTAGTTCTATAATGCACACCTTTAAGTGTGCGCGCGTGTGTTTCAGTGCAATGTGAATGTGGAGGAGTGCGTGCGTGTGTGTATATGTGAGGGAGAGCCTGAGTTATATATGTGTGTGGGTGTGTGCGTGTTTGTGTATGTATGTCTGTGTGTGTTGTCTGTGTGTGTGTGTCTATCTAATTATCTACCTATTTATCTATATATCTATGTATCTATCTGTCTGCTCACCCCTCTCTTTATCTCTTTCTGTCTTTCTTATTCTGTCTTTTTTCAATCTATCGGTTTCTCCCTATTTATCTTCTTTCTCTTCTTCTGTTTCATTTATTCTCTATCTCTACCCACTGTCTATTTCTCTATGTGGTTATCTTTCCCCCTCCCTATATCCCCATCTATGCATTATCTGTCGACTTCTCCCTCTATCGTCGTATATATATATATTATGATTGCAACGTCTTATCAGACGTAAAGTCTATAAGCCCCAAAATGATCAATTTAATAGACAAATGCTTGAGGGAGTATCTATACAAAGATGATATTACAGAGTCTTAACTTTGTACGACGGCTAAGTCTCTCTCCTGGTTCAAAATGTTGAGATCCAGCAACAAGCAAGAGCAAGATAGCCAGCAACAAGTTAAACTGCAGACAAGGTTAATGCGGGTACTGGTCTCCCGCTTTATGTTTTTTTAAATCAGAGATTTGCTTCTACTAGAAAGTTTTCCTTTACCACGGCTTACGGGAGTCCTCTCCACCCCAACACATATACATACACACAAACACACACGGTGCTAGTTGGCTGTTGACTCCGAAAAAGGGTCCATTCGCCTTTTGGAAGGTCTTGTTTTTAATCCTTCAGGGAGACTAGCCACCCTCCTCACCAAACAAGTCTGGTGGGGGAACCAGTTTAGTCGCTGGTGACCCGACAATGAGGCAGGTAGTACTGGGTTATATGGTAACAGTAGCATGTGCGTGTGTGTGTGCGTGTGTGTGCGTGTGTGTGTGTCCTTAACTTTATATATATATATATATATATATATATATATATATATATATATATATATATATCACCAAGTAAGATCTATTACTTACTTGTAGTTTCATTAAATATTGTTACGAGCAAAATCCGATCCCCCATTTTGCTAATCCCTACCCTCTGATGAGAGGGAAAGTATTTCTTCGAAACACCGCAGATTAGGGACTATCCACTTATTTTGTGCTTCCTTTTTAAAATTAAATATGTTTTTAACTCTTTTTCAATGTGTTTTTTTTTATTTTATTAAGTACTTGTTCTTACACACACACACACACACACACACACACACATATATATATATATATATATATATATATATATATATATATATATATATATATATATATATATATATACTTGTACTTTTTTGTAGAAAAAGAAATCCCATACAGTGCTCTGTTATTAGGGAAAAAACCTTTCTCGAAATAAGAGCAATATATTTTTTTTTGTACAATATATACAGGAATTTACATCGGTAGTCGGTACCGACGGTTTCAAGCCCGGTAGTTGAGGACTGCTCTTAATGTCCGCCTCAGGCTCTCTTCAGGGATGAGAGTCGGCTGAAGAGAGCCTGAGGCGGACATTAAGAGCAGTCCTCAACTACCGGGCTTGAAACCGTCGGTACCGACTACCGATGTAAATTCCTGTATATATTATACAATATATATATATATATATATATATATATATATATATATATACTAGCAGAAGTACCCGTCGTTGACTGGGTTCAAAACCAGCCTACAGAAAATGGACTGTGATTGATGAAAGTATGATAGGTGTTGAAAAGGAGGAGGTTGTAAAGAGATTTGCTTCTGATCCTCGAAAATTTTACCCTAAGCAAAATATGATGAAAGTAAAGATAATTTGTGCGAAAATATATATTTTTATATCAACTTTATTTCCATTCGTAGCCAAGAGTGACCAACAAAATGATGTTTCCTTACAAATAGAAAATATTATATATATAATAATATAGATACACAAGAAATAAATGTTACCATAGTCAATAAAAGTTACTTTTATGGGAGAAAAGGTCATTAGTTTGTATTTTTATGTAGTTTGTAAAAAATCTTTTTTTTAATTCACGAACCGGTTTAAACAAAAATCAAAATGGTAGCGACTTTGAAATGGAGAGCCCCGTTTTCAATTTAAAAGAGGGGCACCTGAGCATTCTGTGTTAACAATTTAAAAGATTCCGTCAACGTAAGGAATATTTATAAACATATTTTAATTTTTTTCCGTTATTTTGTACTTGAGGAATATTCGATTATGGCATATGTTGTTTATATGAAAATTCATTTAAGTAGTTATCGCCTCAAATTTCGTTTTAATTTCGGTTCGCTGAAATTATTTCAAGTAAAGAGCACTGAAAAACCATTTCAATACAAAAAAAAACATGAACTGAACTTTTATTGACTATGGTAACATTTATTTCTTGTAAATTTATTTTTTCGGGTTTTTCTGCTAAACACTCTTACTTGATATCGACGAAATATCGAAAAACAAAGAAACAAAGAGAGTTTTGAAAAATAATGACGCTTTACTTACTTTAGTAAAATAATCCGCAACAGCAAAATGGGATATTAAAAAAGTAAACGCGTAATTACTTTAGTTTTTTTAGAGCAAAGAATCGATATAAATATGAATAAGAAGAAAATGTCGCCCTTTTCAAGCAGAACAGCTTCGTTTTAGTTTTACATTGTTGAACGGTGTAGTATTGCGCCGTCGGATTCAGGGTTGTACTATTGTAATGTAAAGAACACGCAGAAAGGGTTATAATCAACTGAATCCCGTCTAGTACACTGACAAAAAAAGCTTAAACAGATATATAAGTAAAAATAAAAAGGTTACGTAAATGTTTTTAAAAAGATACGTAATAACGTGAGCAGGATTTTTTCCTTTTTTTGACACAATAACAAGTGAAGTTCTTATTTTTTATTATTTATGTATTTATCTATTTTCGAAAGAGTGCCACGTGCAAGCGGAGGGAAAAACAGAGTTATGCAAAATTTGTGTCGAGAATTGTCAAAAGTTCCGATTTTTTTTTGGGGGGGGGCTTTCACTTTAAAAAGAACGTGAATATATGAGGTGAATTTATTCGAGAAAATATGATTCAACTCCAAAAAATAAATAAAAGTTAACGTGAATTAAGATTAAAAGTAAGGTGTTATTGTGGACTCTCGCCCCTTTTAAAAAAAACTTGTTAAACTTTGTGACATATTTACATTCTATGGAGATGAGGCGCCAAAGAACACCCAATAATTTTATTATATCATATTTCTTAAAACTGAAACATAATTATCAATGTATACTTACGCAAATAGATATGAAACGTCTTTCTTAAAGTTTGTGCCATATTTCCATGGAGTACAGGCGCGAACGCAGATCCCACAATTGTATTATTCCATCCATATTTAAGTTGGAACATACTTATCCATGTATTCTTATGTACATCTATATCAAAAACTCTTGTAAGCGTTTTTTTTTTTCATTTTTTATTTCCATACTTTGGAGGGAGCAGGTGTAAACGCAGACCCCACAATTTTTATGAGTCACCGTTCTGCCAGATCAAACATACCATTCCTGATCCTCGATACATCTTCTATCATTATATATAATCAGTTTTTTAAAATAGTCAACCATATAGGAGCCTATTCGTGACCACACACACACACACACACACACACACACACACACACGATCGCACATACACAGACGTTCAGCTTTAGGAAGTGGATTTATAAAGAAATCGAATAAATCTTTATATACGGGCCTAACAATGTATATAAAACTCAACACCTGAACATAATAATGATAATAATTCAAGACAAACCAAATAAAAAATATAATCAAATTTATTTAAGGAAAATATTTATCGATCAGCATATTATAAGAACTCTTGATACCATGGCATTTCGAAGCCAATACTTCTTGTCAGAAAAGGAGAAACGGTCTAAGTTAAATATATATATATATATATATATATATATATATATATATATATATATATAAAGAGAGAGAGAGAGAGAGAGAGAGAGAGAGAGAGAGAGAGATATAGATATATCGGATCTTCCTCTGCATTCCATGTTTAAAAAGGATGTGTCGTCGATAGTACCAGACCTGACGGAATGGTTAATTGTAGGTATATACCATTTCATACCCTCGAAAAAGTTTCTCTAGTATGTGCTGCTACTATTGCGCACAGAAATAACTTTTTCCACTCCTTCCAACGTAATAGATGTATGGACACTAAAGCCGCTTTCAGGACTGCCAGTACCCATTGTAAGAAAGTAATAAAGAATGCAAGAGAGTTATATGCTCAGTCCATCAAGTCCAAAGTAGCTGAGCAGCGGCTTGGTTCCCACCAGTTTTGGCAAATAGCAAACAGAATCCTGAACAGAATCGTGTGCTTTATCCCAACTATCATCAATGGACCTGAATTAATCTCGTCAGCATCAGACAAAGCCAAACCCTTTGCCAAGAACTTTGCAGCTAATTCTACCCTTTGCGACCATGGCCGCCAACTCCCAATATTTCCTCCTGTATCAGAAAGCACGCTATGTGGTATACAAATATCTGTACGTAATGTTGCCAAGTTAATCAAAACCTTTGATTCCAGTAAAGCAACCGGCCCTGGCGGTATTCCAATTATAGTACTCAAAAAACTTAAACCAGAACTAGCGCCTATACTTACAAAACTGTTTAAACGTTGTCTTAAGGAGAATTGCTTCCCATCACCCTGGAAAATCTCATCAGTATGCCATGTATTTAAGAATTCAGGTGATCGCTCATGCCCCTCTTAGTACATGCCAATAAGTCTCCTGTGCGTCATGAGTAAGTTGCTGGAATCTGTGTTAAATACAGAAGTAATCAACTATCTCAGCAAAAATAACATTCTTAGTGACACACGATATGGTTTCTGTTCTGCTAGATCTATAGCAGATGTGCTTACAGTTATATCTCATAGGATTAGCGAATCTCTCGACAGAGGCAACTTTTCTAGGGCAATTGCTCTTGACATAGAGTATGGCATAAAGGTTTACTTCACAAGATCTCCAGCTATGGTATAGCTAGAAATGTCTTCTCAATTATTAAATCATTTCTTTCTGATAGGTTCATAAGAGTAGTAGTTGATGGGCAAAAATCAGAAGCTCATAGTATTAATGCTGGAGTATCTCAGGGTTCCATCCTGGGCCCAATTCTTTTCCTGATCTACATTAATGATCTTCCAAATAACATCCTTACATCATTCGTAGACATTTATGCTGACGACACTACCATCTATGGTAGCACATCTAAGACAGTAAACGACCAAATTTTCTCTGGTTCTCTCTCCTCTGATCTTGATCACGTTGTACAATGGGGAAATGAGTGGCTGGTTACTCTTAATGCATTTAAAACCAAAGTTCTATCTTTACATCATCAACGCTCTGATCCCCATCTGGCATCAACTAAAATGAATGGCTCTCGTCTTGGGGAGGCCTCAAGTTTTGACAGGTTTCTGGGCTTGACCTTTACTCCTGATCTTAAATGGAATACGTACATCAAATCTGTTGCCAAGGCCGCTGGAAAAATGCTCGGATCCTTCTATCGATCCAGCTGATGCAATTCTCTATCTATATAAGAGCCAGATACGTCCAAGGATGGAATACTGTTGCCACATATGGGCAGGAGCTGCTAGAAAAGACTTGTCCTGCCTTGATAGGGTTCAAAATAGACTTCCTGGCCTTGTGGGAGATGTCATTTTCTCTTCGCTCCAACTTCTAGAAGAGATGCGTCGAGTTTTTCTCTGTTTTATCGTTATTTTCATGGAAAGTGTTCGACTGAGCTTCAATCTATGGTCCCCCCTCGCCAAACTTTCACAAGAAACACTCGTCTAGCTGAAAACACTATCAATAATTCCCCCCACTCTTTATCTGTGCCTAAACCTTAACATAGATTCCATGATCAAACCTTCTTTCTTAGAACTGCACGCCTGTGGAATTGTCTTCCGTTTTCCTGCTTTCCAGCTGTCTATAATATGGTTGTCTTCAAGTCCAACGTGAATCGGTTTCTGACGAGCCGTTCCACTTAAGTTAACAAATTTGCCTAACTTCCACTACTATCGATTACTATATTGTCCTTTGGACTACTGTACACTCTTTAACCCTTATCCTTGAGCGGTCTATCGGCCTTGATAAGTGGTGACGCCTATTTAATATATATATATATATATATATATATATATATATATATATATAAAGCTGGATGTGTGTGTGTGTGTCTGGTCACTAATAGGCTCCTATATTGTTGACTATTTTAAAAAACTGATTATATATAATGATAGATGTATCGAGACACAGGAATGGGTATGTTTGATCCTGCAGAACAGTGGTCCATTAAAATTGTGGGGGCTGCGTTCACGCCTGGTCCACAAAGTATGGAAATAAAAAATGTAAAAATTAAAAAAGAAACGTTTACAAGTGTTTTTGATATAGATGTACATAAGAATACTTTGATAAGTATGTTTTAACTTAAATAGGGATGGTATAATAAAATTGTGGGGTCTGAGTTCGCGTCTGGCCTCCATAGAATGGAAATGGGCACAAACTTTAATAAAGACTTTTCATATCTATCTGCGTAAGTATACTTTGATAATTATGCTTCAGTTTGAAGAAATATGGTATAATAAAATTATGAGGTGTTCGTTCGCACCTGACCTCCATATAATGGAAATATGTCACAAAGTTTAACAAGTTTTTTTATATAGATCCACAGAATATTGTGATAAGTGTTTCAGTGTGAACAGGTATGGTATAATAAATTATGGGGTTTATCTATTTTATTTTTACTTTCATCATATTTTGCTTTGGTTTTGATGCCCCCAAATTCGAAGCTATCTCTTTACAACCCTTCCTTTTCATAACCTATCATACTTTTATAAATCAGAGTCGATGTTCTGTAGGCTGTTTGTGAACCCAGTCAATGACGGGTACTTTTGCTAGTATAGATATATTTTTTTAAAACCAAAAGTCAATGCGGAAAGGACCGGAATCACAAGAGTAAAGATAAGAAAAACAAGCAAACAAAAATAAACGGGTATGTTCAAGTAGAGGAATGTCTAAATGTTTATTCATCTATCATTCCTCACCTCATTATATAATTAATTTTTAACAAAGTTGTTGGTATGTCCAGTGTATATAAAGTCCGGTGATTAATTTCGGTAGAAAATACCTCCCCTTTACAAAAAGGAAACAAAAGTATATTCCGCAATCTTTAATATACTTTTGTTGCATTTACTCTTGTGATT
>NC_136524.1:59479400-59511900 GCF_053919585.1 Euprymna scolopes
CGCAACACAGCACCACCATGTTTCCAGATTTCTGGTGGGATTCCGTCAATTTGTATATTCTTGCCATTCCTTATATGCTCTATTATCTTTGTAATCTTGGCTGATTAATCCAGTTCCGCTTTCACTTGCTCCTGATAAATGCGGAGAATTGCTGAATCTTGAACAATGCGATCACCACTAAAGATGGCTTAGAAGGGTTCATATCAACGATTTAGAATGCACGCCTTGTTGATAAGGAGAAATTGTCCGTCTGCACCGTGTAATAGGCTCTAGATATATAGTATAGGGCCGTGCATTGTCTTCAAAGCTTCATAAAATCACCTCAGTCGCTAGTGTCTGTGCATAGCTGAGTTTTCTTTGCAAGGTTAATCCACCACACGTTCTTGATCTTACGAAGATTATTCTGGTGCTTCCTATATACGAGGTGGAAGGCTACTTTGTTCATGAGACAAGTATGGTTAGCTAAGTGGACTGGTGAGCTGATCTCTTCTTAGCCAGCGTTTCCTCGTTTTCATCGAACTAGTTCGTTCTTTTTGGGCAAAACATCTAGGATTCCATCAGATGTCTGCAGGATGGCAATTTTGAGATGTTCCCAAACAGCTTGTATCTTCGAGCCTAAATTGTAGGCCTACCTGGAATTCTGCTCTCACTCGAGCTGACGGGGATTTGCTGACGTTGATTCCCTTCTTTGGGATTCTTTCTTTCTTTGGTTTAGGTTTGAAGTTGGATCTGAGTTGGCAGCGAACTAGGCGACGATCAGTATGACATTTTGCACTGGGCATCACTGGTGTGTAGGATATATTTAAGGCCTTGTAGGTACACTATGATGAAATGCATTGGGTGCCAATGTTTAGACCAAGGATGAATCCAGGTTGTTTTCAGACTGTCCTCTTATTTAGAATATGGTGCTGGTGATAGTAAGTTGCTGCTCTGTGCAGAACTCCAGTAGCAAACGCCCGTTGTCGCTAGTTTTTAACGCGTGTTTCCTAAGTGCTTCCCTCCAAGCTTCAGAATCTTTAACCACTCGTTAAAGTTGCTGAGTATTATCACCTTGTCAATTGTATAGGTGTCTTGCAAGAGGTTTTGCAGATCAGAGTATAATTGATCCTTTTCAACAGGCTTTGATCGGAGAGTCGAGGAATACACACTGAAAAGCGTGACATATTTCTGGTTTCTGAGGGGAAGGCGCATAAACATAATACAGTCAGAATAGGCTGTTAGTAGGTTCTCCAGCTTGAAAGTAATGAAATTCCTGACCATAAATCCCATGCCAGAGAGATGTCTTCCGATCTTCAGCAAGCCTGACTAGCAGAGGGTGTAACCAGCGTTAATCTCTTGAAGGCTGCCCTCCTCTGGGAAGCGTGCTTCGTTGAGTGCTGCAATGTGAGCAATGATAGTGGAGCGATGTTCCGGGAGACCGTTGTGATCTGAGTCATGCATGGTTTTTATGTTCCAGCATATAATTTTTAAGCCTTTGTTAAAGACAGGTTAACAGTTGTCTCCCCCCCCCACACACACACCATGTATAGTTATTGCCACATAAACGATTTCATATTGTGCCACTCACTCAGTTTATTGTTAATCGCTGAAGGCACCTGTGCTGGGGAATGCCAGTGGGGCTACACAGGCATTTTTTGCAGAGTCAGAGTGCTTCTCTTCTGGTACACTGACTTTTCAATCCCACTTTCTGACCGTAGGATCACATCTCGCACGGTGTGAGAAAAATAAATACTGCCACTTACTCTTCTGAATAGAGAATGTGCATTATTTGTTACAAGGAAGTCCATTGCAAGGATTAACCACAAGCAAAGGTCCTCACTTTCCATTCTTCTGCGATCGACACATGAAAAGTGAATAAAAATTAATATAAAACTAACCATCGTTTTGGAGTGAAATGCATTCGTTCAAACAAGTTTCCAGCTTCCTTTCAAGAACAGATTAACCCCAGGTGGACCACAAGGTCAACGAGAAGTTGAAAAGGTTATGTCGAATACATGTATGATACGCACACACACCGCATATGAACATTTAAACAATCACGGAAAAAAACTCAAATAGGTCACAAATAAAACTAGGGTTTGCATAGTAAAGAGCCACAAGATAGAAAATAGTGAGATGTAGCTATAAACATAAGAATTTAGAAATCCAAAACAATAATCGATAAGTGACATGGATCACGCCACATGTAGATATGTGACCAGAGGTCACGTTAATGAGATGTGTCCTTTAATTGGCTACGTCACCGGAACTGACAGGTCAAAAAGATTAGAGCAGAGAGTTTGGGTTTGGTTAAGTGTGCAGTCCTACTCAAAAGGTCGGGAAGCGAGGCTAGACAAACACAAGCATGTAGACATATAAGCAGACGCCTAAGTGAAACACTGAGACATCCGAAATGAATTCATATTAATAAAATATAAAATCGTTGTCCTGTGTTTCACAAAGAATAAAAATCAAGTATGTCTCAATGTCTTATTGTTTCAGTATGGTGGATATTCATCACAGTGCCCAGCAGAAGGAAGACAAAGGGCCTCAGAGAGAAAGGTATGAAGTATAACCCTTCTTCCATATATATCATCCCCGCTATGTAATATGAATCCGACTCGGCTTTTTTCTCCCCGTCTCGGCTCGACACCAGTCTCTCTCTCTCTCTCTCTCTCTCTCTCTCTCTCTCTCTCTCTCTCTCTCTCTCTCTCTCACACACACACACACACACACACACACACTGTTACTACATGGCCACATGTTCATCTTCCTCGAAGCGCGTTTTTCTTTCTACTCCACTACACGCCGGTCGTAGACAGCCATTTCTCGATTTCGACTTTACGCGTTCATCTTTTTCAACCGCACATTTTCTTCTCCTTTCAGATGGCGCCGACTTTGTTTCCTCCCGACCACATGATATCCTTTTTATCTTATTCTTCAGCCCGAGCACATTCGTCAATTTGCATACGCGTTCATACGCTGCTCCTGTTGCTAATAGAATCGCTTGCCATCCACTCTCCGGCTGCTGCTGATATTTACATGCGCGCTCATTTACGCTCGGTTACATTCGTAGTAGTCGTTGCTCTCGCTATTGGGGAGGATGGGGAGAAAAACGATATGGAAAGACTCTAATATTCGTGTGCAGTAATTTTCGTGTCTTCGCATTTATGTTGGGGGTAGCGCTCTCAGCTTTGCTTCAGTAAGTTTTTTTATTTTTAAAACAAAAATATCTTTGCAAGAGTAAACGTCCTTTCTAGCATACGATCGCGATTCGATTTCAACGGGGTTAGTTATTTGGCTGGAATATTCTGACGTGTTGTGTATCTCTCAGGGAGTAGGTCACAAATAGACGCTTCGATCCTCTTGCTCGTTCTTTCGTCAGCATCTTTTTGTTCTCGACCTGTTCCACTCTTTTCTCTGCTCTCTTCTCGTGATTTTCGGCGACGTCGCGCTCTTTATAGCAAGGTAAGTGGGGTGATTTGTGCGAAATTTACCTCATCAGAACCAATCAGAGAATTCCACCTCATCTTCGGTCATCAAACATTGATCAATCCATATCGAACAGGTGCATTCATGTTCGCTGTGAGATTTTCCGGTTTTCACGGAAACAGAGCATGGTTTAACTTGGGAGTCAATCTTGAGACAACCCCTTGACATCAGCCTGTCAGTACAACTAATTTTAACACTTGGTACTTAGGAACTTCAACCGATCAACATTGTACATAAAAAAGTAAAATAAAATGGTCTAAAGTTATACTCCGTTGTATTGAGAATACCTCTTCTGGTTTCAATTTCCGACCAAATAGGGTTGATTTTCATTTCGACCTATAGTAAAATAATAAATACTTATTGATTTAAAACTACCAGTAAAAAAATCGATATATCTCCACACAAGTGTATTTTTTATGAGTGAGAAAATATTTGCATATTAACGTGTGTTTAAATATTTATAAAATATCGGAATCAATTGCCTCAACCTTTTTTATTCATTTAAATCGCATTTTATTTAAAAATTCTACCAGTCACGAATTGCCTTAACTTTTTCATTCGATTAAATTACATTTTCTTTTTAAAATTCTACCAGTCACCAATTGCCTTGATTTTTTCATTCGATTAACTTACATTTTATTAAAATTCTACCAGTCACCAGTTGCCTTAACTTTTTCATTCGATTAAATTACATTTCCTGTTTAAAATTCTACTAGTCACCAATTGCATTAACTGTTCCATTCAATTAAATTACGTTTTCTTTAAAAAAAAATTCTACTAGTCACCAATTGTCTTAATTCTAACATTCGATTAAATTACATTTTCTTTTAAAAATTCTACCAGTCTCCAATTTCTTTGGCCTTTTTATTCAATTAAATTACATTTTCTGCCCCTAGTTGCATTAACTTTTTCATTCAATTGAATAACATTTTCTTTAAAATAATTCTACCAGCCCCTAATTGCCTTAACATTTTAATCAATTTAATTACATTTTCTTTTAAAAATCACTACCAATCTCCAATTGCTTTACTAAATTAAATTATGTTTAACTTTTAATCGTTTGGCCAGTTTCGAATTACCTTCACGTTTATATTTCATTAAATCACATTTTCTTTTAAAGTATTCTTCCAGCCTATAATTACCTTATATATCTCATTCAATTAAAGCACATGTTTTTAAAATTTTAACGTTTTCAATTGATTGAAATTTACATTCAATTAAATTTCACTTTTCTTAATTTTTGCGATAACGATTTGTTATTAGTAATATTTTGATTCATCGGACTACTATTCTATTTTGAGCGTTATTTTCACAACGTTTACTCTTTCGTCAGGTGTATCTTGTCGAACTCGCCGATGTTTCTGTCGAGCTCGGGAATTTGGACGGAATTTTGAACGGAACCCTGTATTTACTTCACGAGGGTAGTATGCTCTCGTTTCGTCAGCCATGACTGGATAGAGGTCCTAAGGAATCTGCAAGTATATTTTCGGTTTCTTACACGGAGAATTGACCCTTCAACCTCAACTTACTCAAGATGAGAGCAATAGTCCAAAGAATCCAAATAATACGAATTAAATTTTATTGTCTTAAAGTTCTGCCAGCATCCGATTGTCTTAAGATTTTGAATTAGTTAAATTTCCTTTTCTTTTAACTATTTCTACCAGCCACCAATCATCTCATCATTTTTCAATCTATTAACTTTACTATTTTTTGAAAACCTTGTGATAGTCTCCAATTGTCTTATCTGTTGTAATTAAATTTCGTCTTTTTTTTTTTTCGTTTTTGAAGAAAATCTATTATCCTCTAATTACATTAACATATTTTTCAAATAAATTTCATTTTCAAAAAATTCTATTAGTCTCCATTTGTCTTGGCGTTTCTTTTGTTTTTTTCTTTTTTTTTCAATCAATTAAATTCCATCTTCCACAAATTTCTGTGTCCAATTGTCGTATCTGTCCGTTCGATTGTTTTTATTTTTATAGATTTTTTTTTTTTTTTTTTTTTTTTTTTTACAAAGGCATCACCACATTATCAAGGCCCAGAGGCCACTCAAGGATTGCGTGTTTCCTTTCCTTTTTCTGGTTGTCCTTACTCTTGCTTTTATGCACCTTGCCATATTTCACAACTTCCCTGTCACTTATCGCACTGACAATCTTCTTTAAACTATATCACTAATCCGTAGCACTTCCAAAATTATCCCAACCCCAAGTCGACGAACCGTCGCGCGTACGCATACACGTACGCACACATTCGTACGCCTGCACACACACACACACACACACACACACAAATATCTCCCCTACCGCACCCTATTTGAATTATTCTCTTTCCATCTTCCTCATTTGTGACCCCCTCGTTTGATTATTTTCCTAATTGATATCACCCTTCTTTTATCCTTTGCACATTCTTCGTGATCATCGTCTTGTTCTTCATCATTTGACACCGTCCTCCAGACACTAACCCATACGCTCGAATGCGCCATCACAGCAACCACCGCCACCGCCACCACCAACAAGACACGCAAATGTCTTCTCCCCAGGATCACCTCCACCCTAATATCATTGTTGTTGTCTCGTTCTATGTCACTTCCACTGATCATATCCGTCTTCAACATCACTACCCCTCCGTTAATAATCCTCTTTTTCATCCAGCCTCTCTTTCTCTCATCTCCCTCATCTCATCTCTCTCTTCCTTATTTCTTTCGCCGCTAATGTTCTTTATTTTTGCTCCAACTTCTTAAAAGGCCATCCCAACCCTATGCTGCAACCTAACAATATCTCACGTCATCTTAACTACCCGTCCGACACTGTCAACCGTCACAAATCACACACTCACACACTCGAGTATTAGGGCAAACGCATACGCACAACGTGCCCCAACCCGTTATCCCTTATTTGCCACCTTTCGACACAACCCATACCCACTTTCGAAATCTCCGTCTACTTCTGATTCAACTCTTATAAACATCCACCCCGCGCACCCTTGTTTATCTTTCTCTCTTCCTAAAAACGCTTTTGTTTTCTTTCCTTTTCTCTCATTAAACGAAATTTTCTGTTTATTGAATTTTTCCGATATTTATCCCTATTACTCTCTCTCTCTCTCTCTCTCTCTCTCTCTCTCTCTCTCTCTCTATATATATATATATATATATATATATATATATATATATATATATATATATATATATATATGTATATATATATCGCTTGGTTGCTTTGTTATTTTCTCATATGCACTCAAAATACACACTCTCGCCATCATTTTGCAACTCTATCCCTCTGTCTCTTCCTTCCCTTCTATTTCGCTCTCTCGCTCTCTCTCTCTCTTTCTCTCTCTCTCTCTCTCTCTCTCTCTCTCTCTCTCTCAATACGTATCACTTTCTTTAACATTGTTTCTTGCTCTTCACTACATTTTCCCTCCGTATATTCCCCTCTATACTCCACTCTAATATTGTCACTTATCCATTATGATTCCACTCATCTCTCCTACTCATCCCCCATCCCTCTATTTCTCTCTCTCCATATATATATATATATATATATATATATATATATATATGTATATATATATATATATATATATATATATACATATATTTCTCTATCTACTTATCTATCTTTCTTTCCTTTCTCTCTTTCTCTTTTTCTCTCTTTCCTTTTTGCTATCTACCATACTTCTCAAAAAGATCTGGGTCTTTGGAAGTCTTTTATATAACATTATTTCTCCCTCTCTCTTCCCCTCTCTCTCTCTCTCTCTCTCTCCCGTCTCCTTCTCTCCGCTCTCTCTCTCCCTCTATCTCTCTCTTTCTTAACACCGCCTGTGTCTTGGAAGTTTTTCATATAACCGTCTCCCTCTCTCCCTCTCTCTCGCGCGCTCTCTCTCTCCCTCTTTGTCTTTCTCTCTCTTACTCTCTCTCTCGCGCTCTCTCTCTCTCTTTTCTCGCTAGCTATCTTTTTTCTCAACATCATCTGTATCTTTCGAAGCCTTTTATATAACATTCTGTCTTTACTTTCTTTGTCCCTCTCTATCTATCTATCTATCTATCTATCCATCTATCTATGTATCTCCCTTTCTTGTTATCTATCTTTCTTTCTGAACATCATGTAAGTCTTTGAAAGTCTTCCATATAACATTCTCTCTTCTTTTTTCCGTTCTCTCTCTCTCTCTCTGTCTCTCTCTCTCTCTCTCTCTATTTCTTGCTATCTATCTTTCTTTCTTAATATCATCTGGATCTTTGGAAGTCTTTCATTCTCTCTTTTTTCTATCATTCTTTCTATCTCTCTTTTTCTTGCTATTTATCTATCTATCTTTCTTACTTGTTATCTGCCTTTCTTTCTCAACATCATCTAGGTCCCTTAGAAGCCTTTCATATAACTATCATGCCTGTCATTCATACATTTCTGTTAATTCTGGAAATGAATTTTCCTTCTGTTGAAGACCGTCAATCCTCGTCTCTTTTTCTATATTTCTCTCCTTCGTCCGCCTCTTCCCCCTTCCTTCTATGAATCGTTTCTTTCTTTCTTTCGTTACCTCAATTGATTCATGTTTATCTGCCTACTTGAATATGTAAGTTGCATGTATTGCCATCTAATCTCTTCTATCTATCATTCTCACCCTCACTGCGCCGCCCCCCCCCCAAAAAAAAACGACGCATGAACCAAGAACTCCAACTTCTCATGTAAAATCTTACTATCAGCTCTCCTTTTCCCACATTAAGGGATTTACGTTTCCACCTTCAAGTGATTGAAATCTATTTATAGGAGACCAAACCTAAATTGCAAATAAAGTGGGGTCCCTCTACTGTGTTAGAAAATTACTCAGACCAGAGGGCATCTCATATATTTACAAAAGCATAATTTACCTATTTTTGGATTATTATTGCCACATCTAGGCTGATGCATACACAACCAGTTTTTCACTCTTAGGCAGGATGCAATAAAAGTTTCGAATCTAATAGGCCCACACTATCGGCCAACCTCCAGCCTTTATCCTATTGCTGCAATGTCCCGCCCCTTTGCCTATTTTACAAGTACTTTAATAGAATGCACTCTGCTAAACTCAAAGCACTTGTGCTTCTCGACGTATACACTCTCGACTAATCTGAGGAAAAGCAAAATCCCACCCCTTCATTGTTGAGGTCCCTAAATGCCAAAGAACCTTGTACTTTAATAGCTTCATCCCTCGGAATGTTAGACTTTAATATTCCTACCCTGTTTCCTGCTTCCCTGACTGTAGAAGTTTAAATATAATTTGAACACAGTTCGCTGTTCCACTCCCTCCAGTCCCAGGTTAGACACGATCCCAAATGGAACCCCCTTACGTTTCAAGTGGCAGTATATAAAATAGTAACGGGCCTTTTTTTTTAAAACATTATTTAAAAATCAGTAAGAAACCCAATATTTGCCTCACCTTACGGCGTTATTTATAATGTTATTTGATTATATAAATGTGTGTTATATAATGTACTGTATTTTGTTACTAAATTTTTTATGACGTACCTCGGAATTCTACTAGGTAGTCTGCTTGAAGCATTGCTGGTAAATAATATATATATATAGGTGATAGCAATGTGAGAATCGTTGTGAGACGTGGTGTGGAAATGAACAAAAATAAATAAACAGGTGGAAATCAGGTAGAATAATAAAATACCCTTTGATATTTTAAAAAGCACACAACGCTATATATATATATATATATATATATATATATATATATATATATATATATATGTAGTAAATATTTAGAAGGCTGTCACAATGCGAGGAATGAAATATAGTCGTTGTTGGTAAAAGTAGACGAGAACAAGTGGCGATTTACAAATCAATAAGTACATACACATATGTTTATATATACATATATTTATTCAGTTGTATTGGTAAAATGTCTTACTTTTTATGTCTGCGACAATTTTACCTAATACAACTGAATATATATATATATATATATATATATATATATATAAACATATGTGTATGTACTTATTGATTTGTAAATTGCCACTTGTTCTCGTCTTTTCTTACCAACAACGACTATATTTCATTCCTCGCATTGTGATAGCCTTCTAAATCTTTACTACATACCTATCCCACACAATGCTTCAAGCAAACTACATATCAGTCATATATATATATATATATATATATATATATATACTAGCTGGTAGTACGGCATTTTCCGGTCGTACAATATACTTAAACATGACATTTTAATTTATGCATTATTATAGAATCAATCCACTAATGATTATTATATATTATGAGGAATCATTTGCTCGCTGGACTAATTTGCAAATAAATAAAAAAAAATAACTTTTTTGAAATAAAAAAATTATTAAGATGAAGATCCAAGAAAAGCCACTTTTGATAAATGTTAGTTTTTAAATATGACAAGGAAGAAATGATTTCTGGTGGTTTTAAATAGTACCTTTTCTTTTATCGTAAATTCAACTCATTAATAAGAAAAATAAAATAAAATGGTGAGGTCACCCGGGTTTGAACAGGGGATCATTTGATCCGTAAGCAAATGCTTTATCACTATGCTATATTTCCAAACTAAAATAAATCTGTTTGTTAAGGAAAACTGATTTGCTGAGATTGTATTATCTCCCTTGACCGGTGTACCGTAAAATATTTCCTGTAAATTATTCTTTTTCATCTATAAGAGAAAAAAAAAACATTTTTAACATCGGGTTTTTTTCGATTTTAGATACTCATCGGATGTGTATTCGTGTGTGTAATCATATATATATTATTGAGTCACAATATACTAAGGCCTGGGGGCCACTCGAGAATACTGGTTGAGTGCAAGTTGGGCAATTAGACCACAATGTAATGACCGTTAATGGTGGACATTAGATAGAATTTGATTATTTCAAGAGGCGGCTCAATAGGATCTTGTTTACATTAGATTTACATTGAATTGTCACGTGTTGTAATCAGTTGGAAGCAGTCCCGCGGTACAAAGTTTAAAAGGCGGGAAGTTCTAGGGAAGAGACTTTGTTCATGAAATTTGCGTTTTGATTTAGCTATAGATAGGAAGTAGGGATGTTTTTGGTGGTGATTGTAGCTAGATCAATGCTTGTTGTGAAAACGTTGCAGGGGAGGGGCTATATGACAAAATAATATGGATTCTGATCAAAGTGGATTTATGTTGATACTAGGAATTTTATTTTTTACTTCATTAATTACAATTTTTTTTTAATTCATCAGCAAATTCTAGCTGTATATTACCGGTGCTGACGGGCGGAAGTTTTAGTCATGTACTTGCTACGAAAACTGGCCGCATGTTGGATTTAGGGAAGCATAAAACACATCCATCTTGGTCTATAAAAATTAAATGCGAAGTAACTCTCATATCTTAAAGGGGGTTAACTTTGATAGCTTCACTAAATAAGCTTACTTCCTGTTTTAAGCACAATAGTTACGAAAAATATGAAAAAGGAAAATTAATATAAATTAAATTTAAAAAATAAATTTAATCAATCAACTGTAAATGATATTTCTAAATAAATCAATCAATACGATTCAATTGCAATAAGCAATTAATAACACCAAACTCATTCTCAAAATACAAATGCAAATGAGGTTACTCATCGAATGTATATTTCCTTTGAATAAATAGTATGTAAAGAAATCGTGCTGGAATAATATATGTATATAAGTCCGTTTTCAGTATGATTTGGTTGGTTGTTTTTGTTTTACGGCATATCAACCCTTTTCAGGTTATTTAATGCCGAATCCGGTGATTTTGAAGAAAATTTTTGTAATAGAATATATATTTTTTTTTTGCAAGTCAATTTCTATTTAACCCATAGTTGGGACCCTAACAGGTACTACCACTCCGGGTCAGAGTGGACCTGGGAGCAATGGCAATTAAAGGGTGGCTCCACACTCCCCAGAGCCCGCAAGCTGGGGCTTCGCCATTGGATATAGTTTAAGATCATATCCAGGACCCAGTTCTCAGTATGAAAATTTATTTGCAGATATTTATACACACAGGAATACAACTTTATTATAATACAAGATTCAAGCAAGCAAGCAAGCAAGCAAGTAAGGATGTCCGGGCGGTACACAAGGTGTTATAATTATTAAGATTTAGTTTCACAGACCTGAGATTCTATATTTTTCTACGATTTTAAAACGCTTATTTCGAACATTGAAATTTTCAACATTTTCTATTTTAATGGTAACTAACGTATATATAGCATTTCTATGTCTTGGTTAGTTACTTTTTTCTAAAAAATAAAGCTTAATCTTTTAATCTCCATAAAGGTAATCCTCCGCTCTATCCCTTATTTTAACTCTTGATGAATTAATAATATAATTTTTAATATTTTTATTATTCTACATTATACTCTATATATGGTCTATTTAAAATATTGAGCATCCCTTTATCTTGTTAGGACCTAATATAAAATATCTATATGTATATCATTCTTATATATGAATACACACACACACACACACACACACACACACATATATATATATATATATATATATATATATATATATATATATATATATATATAGTCATAAAATGTATATGGCGATTAAGCTACACTGAATATTCCGCGTTTCATCCACTCTAGGATTCTTCAAGGTTTTGCGAATTATGAAGAATCCTAGAGTGGATGAAACGCGGAATATTGAGTGTAGCTTAATCGCCATATATATGTTATAACTTACTAACTAGCTCTACCTACATACTGAGCACTTTTGAAGTAAATACTTAAAGTTTACGCATAAATCAAGTAGTTATATATATATATATATATAGTTATATATATATATATATATATATATATATATATATATATATATATATATATATATATAGAGAGAGAGAGAGAGAGAGAGAGAGAGAGAGAGAGAGAGAGAGACATACAGACACAGGCAGACAGAATACCGTATGGTCGAGCAATAATGAAAATTAAAACACAAATAAACTTTCGCCCGTATAAAGGATAAAAATAACACTGGGGACATGATCATGCCAAGTTAATAAGTGAATTGTAAAACTTATTTGTAATGATCATTTTTGCATTATGTAGGCGGCGCGTAGCACATGATGATAGACTGTTAATGAGCAAAATAGACTTTCCAAATTGTGAATGTATTGGACTGTCTATGAGTGAGGAGAATTATCTCTAGGTTGATGTGACTTTTGTTATTTGCTTTTAATGTTTTAATGTGTATTATGAGCGCTGGTGAATGTCCTCTTGGTATAAGAACAATAAAGCAAAACATATCTATAAAGAGCTATGTATAAAAATACCAGCAGTGCGCCGAAACAATTGTATGATTCTATAGCACAATAAATAAAACTGAGCATTTTTAAGACGAGCATAAAATTAAGTGAATGTTTCCAGTGAAGCAGTATATTATAATATATATATATATATATATATATATATATATATATATATATTAAGTTTAATGATTTAAAAATTACTCATTAGTAAAAATAGATTTTTTTTTTAATAAATTAAGTTAAACCAATTACCGCCCTTAGACTCGTAAATCAAATAATAAATAAAGCCATGACAATTATCTCCCCTTAAAAACTTGCAAAATAAATACTCTCTCTCTATAGATATTAACTGTAGCGTCTTTAAATCAAAATACGCTAACGGAAACAATTTACTGCACGAGCGTCGCCCTTTTAAAATTCATCATTCAATAAAATAAAAAGCTATAGCAAACATCTAAATGACTACTTTAAATACAGTTCCTGATTTCAAAAAAAGAAAAACCAAAAGGTAATTATATATCTATATATTTTTAAATCAAATTTATTATGTAAATTACAAAAAAATATATATTTTTTCTACTCATTTCTATCTCTAACCTATACCAATTTTCTTATTAATTTTCTTATAAATTTTAAATCCAAACCTTTTACTTCAATTTTTCAGATTCATCTGCCTTACTTTTAATGCTAGGTTTATTTTTGGTGTCTTTTCAATTCAATAGAAATCCTCCTAAATTTGCTGATGAGGAGACCGTGCTTACCAATAAAAATATGTATAATTGCTCTACGTGACTTCATGTATACCACAAATAAAAAAGCACGGATTTCCGAAACGATCGTACAGATAATTGACTTTGTTGTTGTTCCTTCTTATGAAACTGATTTTTAATTTAATTAAATTTTGATTTTTAAATTTTAAAAATTTTTAAAATTTTTAAATTATAAATCACATTACTTAATATTGAATTAGCTCTAGGACATTTAACTATCGAGCTTATTATATATCTAAATTACAACGAGCATTTCCTGTATTTTAATTAAACTAGTAATTTCACTATTACATTAAAATACACTTAGCTCTTTAGACTATTATTCTAATCTCCTTTAAATTATATATATATATATATATAAATATGTATGAATAAAAAATCAATACGAAAAATATATGAAAGTTTATATTTTTTCTGTTTTTATTTTCTATGTGTTGACGTGTAGGAATACAAAAAGTCTTTTGAAAAAAACAAGAATGTTTCCTTCAAAAGCACATAATTTTCGACGGATCCTTCGATCTTCCTCAGTGTGAATATATATATATATATATATATATATATATATATATATATATATATATATATATATATATATATATATATATATATATATATTGAATTCTTGTTCTCTCTTGGAAGAAATATTATCGTTGGAATTCAAAATATTGGGCAGTTAAAGACGCGTTTCGTCATTTTTATTTACTGTTTAATTTTTAATTTTTCTTTTATATGTGTATATGTAGTGTGCATGTGTGTATGTGCGTACTTATATGTATATGTATATTTAAGACTGCCGTGGCACCTTCTCATTGGCTATATCTCCTCCTACTCCTTCCTCTTCCCTTTTCCTTTTTCCCGTGTATGCTCATCACTTTCACTACATTGATGAAGACTGAAAAATCAGTAGAAATTACGTACTTGTAAAAAAAGTTAAACATTTTTTTTTTCATAATATTATTTTGTATTCCTGCACGTCACCAATTGAAAATGAATAAAGAAAAGTTATAAGCTTTTATACTTTTCGTATTCTTTTTTATACACGCGTGTGTGTGTGTGTGTGTGTGTGTGTGTGTGTGTGTGTGTGTGTGTGTGTGTGTGTGTGTGTGTGTGTGTGTGTGTGTGCGTGTGGTCACGAATAGGCTCCTTATATGGTCGACTATTTTAAAAAAACTGATTACATATAATGATAGAAGATGTATCGAGACACAGGAATGAGTATGTTTTTTTTTTCTGGCAGAACGGTGGTTCATTAAAATTGTGGGGTCTGCGTTCGCGCCTGGTCCACAAAGTATGGAAATAAAAAATTTAAAAATAAAAAAAAACGTTTACAAGTGTTTTTGATATAGATGTACATAAGAATACTTTGATAAGTATGTTTTAACTTAAATAGGGATGGTATAATAAAATTGTGGGGTCTGCGTTCGCGCCTGGCCTCCATGGAATGAAAATAGGCACAAACTTTAATAAAGACTTTTCATATCTATCTGCGTAAGTATACTTTGATAATTATGTTTCAGTTTGAAGAAATATGGTATAATAAAATTATGGGGTGTTCGTTCGCACCTGGCCTCCATAGAATGGAAATATGTCACAAAGTTTAACAAGGTTTTTTAAAATAGATCAACAGAATAATGTGATAAGTGTTTCAGTGTGAACAGTTATGGTATAATAAATTATGGAGTCTATCTATTTTATTTTTACTTTCATCATATTTTGCTTTGGTTTTAATACCCCCAAATTCGAAGCTATCTCTTTACAACCCTTCCTTTTCATAACCTATCATACTTTCATAAATCAGAGTCCATTTTCTGTAAGCTGTTTTTGAACCCAGTCAACGACGGGTACTTTTGCTAGTATATATATATATATATATATATATATATATATATATATATATATATATATATATATATATATATATATATATATATATATACATGATTCCAGGTTAATATTTTCCAAAGCTAAAGCAACCAATGAAGTTTTAACGAGGTTAATACAAATGTTCAATACTGAAATAGGGCAAGATATACTTTTTATTTGTTTTACATAAGCATTATATGTCGCTACACATTCATGAGCATGTTTAGATCAGCCAGTTACACTTAACAAGAGACCTCTTTAGATGATATTTCTTATACAAAAGTTTAGTCCGTAATGAAAATTATTCCAGGATTTAAAATCACAAAAAAAAAAAACAAATAATTATCAAGCTATCACATAACGTGGCATTCAGAATGCAGAAAGAATACCAGTCTTTAATATATGTGAATAAGACAGAAAAAAGGGGTGGGAGAGAGTTAAGTTTGTATCGAAATAGGAAAAAAAAGAGGAACAACTATAGACGAAAAAAGAAAAGAAGGAAAAGATGGGAAAAAAGAAGAAAAAAGAAAGGAAAAGAGAATATGGAAAGAGTCCCAATAATAATAATAATAATAATAATAATAATAATAACTTTCACGGATTAACATGGGAGGGGAAACTATCTTCTAGTACTATCCTAAACTGGGAATGGGGCAAAGGACTTATATTCAGTAGATATTAATAAGTCCCTCTACCCATTTTTTAATGGAGAGTAGATAATGCAGTGGATGTGTTATCGGCAGCTCCAGTAACTCCCGCTTCTCCTTTTCTGTCCCTCAGTCCTCATTTCCAATGAGTGATGTTTCTGACAAAGGGTAAAGAAAAAGCTGCTTTCCAGATCGCTAGTATTTCGTGAACAGTAGTCTGAGATGTCGGAAATTTTGTGTCTCTGTGTCTATCCTTGCGGCCATGTCACTAGTAAGGGTGCTGGAGGTAAACGTTTTCATCTGGGTTGACGTTAACCACCTGATAGTCAGGGACCTGAACCTTGGATTAACCACTAAGGAGGCTGTCCTACCAGCAGGTGCAAAGTACTGAGGCTGCTGTATTGCCATTTGGTGAATGGATTCTGGGCCATGCAGTAGTCTCTGGTGGGGCCTCTCGATGCAATACTAGTCGGTAATTGTTACGGTTTTACCTTATCATGTGCTCAAAAAAAATTCCCGTCTTTTCTCTCTTACTTTCCCTCTCTGTACTGCTCTAACCAAGTATGCTGACCTGTTCCAGAAATCCCAAAATCCTCAACATGAAATATCTCAACAAAAAAAACACGATTAAACCTAGAACCCCATCCTCCAACGTATACCCCTACTACCATGTCTCCTTCTCCAACATCAGGGGTCTACGTTCCAACCTTCCAGAGGTTGAAACTCAATTACAGGAAACGAAACCAGACATATTCTTTCTAAGCGAAACTGGAATAGGGCCGACCACCTCCCTAGACGAGTACTTAATTAATGGATACTCTAACTTAACATCTAAATCTGACCCCAAGATCGCCATGGGCATGGAATATGTGCCTACATTAAAGATGGCTTCCCGTGTGGCAGGGATATCTCAAGAGAAGACCATAATTTACCTTATATGTGCTTCCGGGTTGCACTTGCTTACACCACCGCATTTATATTTGCCCTCTATCGCCCCCCTCCCACAACAGCGGAGTTACTATCTTTAAGAGTATATCGGAGAAAATTGATCACATCTTGTCTGCTCATCCCACGGCCAACATTCACATTTGCGGTGACTTCAATGTCCATAATGTGGAATGGCTGACCCACTCAAATAAGACTGATGATGAGGGGAGGTTCTGTCATGATTT
Source organism: Euprymna scolopes (assembly GCF_053919585.1). Lineage (NCBI taxonomy): Eukaryota > Metazoa > Mollusca > Cephalopoda > Sepiida > Sepiolidae > Euprymna > Euprymna scolopes. The sequence goes on from NC_136524.1 coordinate 59,496,576, forward strand.
TTCCATTGCCTATGACCTCATTCAGATTGTTCGCGAGCCCACCCGTGTGCCCGATCTTACAGGTCAGTAAGTAAGCCTTCTAGAACCTTTGCTCTCCATTTCCCCTGAGCTATGCTCATGTGCCGTTCTATCTCCTCTGGGATCCTCCAACCACTCCGTTGTATCAGTTAAGATAAAAATGAAATATAATAAGTCTACAGACGTACCTCTCCACCGTACTGTATACCGATACTCTATGGCTGACATTCATATCTGATCTACCTCTCCATTCCATGTTTAAAAAGGATGTGTCCTCTATAGTATCAGACCTGACCGAATGGTTAATTGTAGGCATAGACCAATTCATACCATCCAAAAAATTCCAACAAAAACCTAACAGTCAGCCGTGGTTCTCCCCTGAATGTGCTGCTGCCATCGCGCACAGAAATCACTTTTTCCATAACTACCAACGTAATAGATGCACTGAAACTAAAGGTGCTTCAGGACCGCCAGCAACCACTGTAAAAGAGTAATAAAAAATGCAAGAGAGCTATATCTCAATCCGGTAAATCCAAAGTAGCTGAGCAGCGGCTTGGTTCCCACCAGTTTTGGCAAATAGCAAATAGGATCATGAACAGAAGCGTGCGTTCTATCCCAACCATTATCAATGGACGTGAGGTCATCTCGTCAGCATCCGACAAGGTCAAACTATTTGCCAAGAACTTTGCAGCAAATTCTACCCTACAACACAGAATACGCAGGTAACATACAAATACATGTGCATGAGGTCGCCAAGCTAATCAAGAACCTTGATTCCAGTAAAGCAACTGGCCCTGACGGTATTCCAAATATAGTGTTAAAAAAGCTACAACCAGAACTTGCTCCCATACTTACAAAACTGTTTAAGCGTTGCCTTAAGGAGAAGTGCTTTCCAACACACTGGAAACCTCATCAGTATGCCCTGTATTTAAGAATTCAGGTGATAAATCATCTCCCTCTCAATACAGACCAATAAGTCTCCTGTGTGTCATGAGTAAGCTGCTGGAATCCATATTAAATAGAAAAGTAGTCAACCACCTCAACAGAAACAACCTTCTTAGTGACATGCAATATGGTTTTCCTTCTGCTAGATCTACAGCAGACGTGCTAACGGTTATATCTCATAGAATTAGTGAATCTCTCGGCAAAGGCTTTATTTCTAGGGCAATTGCTCTTGACATATCAAAGGCCTTCGATAAGGTATGGCATAAAGGCCTACTTCACAAGATTTTCAGCTACGGTATAACTGGAAATGTTTTCTCAATCATTAAATCATTTCTCTCTGATAGGCTCATAAGAGTAGTGGTTGATGGGCAGAAATCAGAGACCTGCAGTATTATTGCTGGAGTCCCTCAGGGGTCCATCCTGGGGCCAACTCTCTTCTTGATCTACATCAATGATCTCCCAAAACACATACTAAAATCATTCATTGACATCTATGCTGTCGACACGATACCTATGGCAACACATCAAAGTCCGTAAATGACAATGTTCTCTCTAATTCTCTCTCCTCAGATCTTGAGTGCGTAGTACAGTGGGGGAAGAGGTGGCTGGTTACCTTTAATGCATCTAAGACTAAGCTCCTATCATTACATCATAAACGCTCTGATCCCCATCTGGCATCGATTGAAATGAATGGCTCTCGTCTAGGGGAGACCCCATGTTTTGATGAGCTTCTGGGTTTGACCTTTACTCCTGATCTGAAATGGAACACATACATCAAGTCTGTGGCCAAGGTCGCTTGGAAAATAGTGGGATCCTTCTACCGCTTCAGAAGATATCTCACTACTAATGCAATTCTCTATCTATATAAAAGTCAAGTAGTCCAAGGATGGTGTACTGCTGCCACATCTGGGCAGGAGCTGCTAAAAACAGCCTATCCTGCCTTGACAGAGTACAAAATAGACTTCGTGGCTTGGTGGTGGATGCCCTTTTCTCTTCTCTGCAACCTCTCTCACCCAGAAGAGACGTTGCGAGCCTGTCTTTGTTTTATCGTTATTTCCATGGCAAGTGCTCGTCTGAACTCCATTTTCTGGTCTCCCCTCGCCAATCTTTTTCAAAAAACACCCGACTAGCTGAAACCACCGTCAATAATTTCCCCACTTTTTATCTGTGCCCAAATCCAAACGTAGATAACATGAACAAAGCTTCTTTCTTAGAACTGCACGCTTGTGGAACTCTCTGTCGTTTGCCTGCCCCCCCCCCGACTTCAACTGTGATGTCTTCAAGTCCAACACAAACAAATTCCTGATGAACCGCCCCCTTAAGTAATGACACTTTATCAAATCTCCAATACTAACTATTACCATCCCATTGATTACTGTACACCCAATAACCCTTATCCCCGAGTGGCTTCTGGGCCTTGATAAGTGGTGCCCACCATGTAAAAAAAAGAAAAGAAAAGAAGCGTTGTTTCCTGAAGAGGTCTCTAGTTACAAAATACTAGAAGATCGAAACATTCTCATTACTGTGTAGCAACAAATTACTGCTTATGTAAAGACAAATTGAAAACGTAACTTGCTCTACTTCCGTATTAAGCACTCTTGTATTAATCTCGTTATATTTCACTGGTTACCCTAGCTTTGAAAAATAGCAACCTCAAATTATATATATACTAGCGGGGGTACCCGGCGTTGCCCGAGTGTTTGTTTCCGGGACGGGGGGGGTTAAAAATGTTATGGAAGGTAAGTAGGAAGGATCAAACCCGGAGTCATGAGTAAAAGTAGGAAAATAAAGTGTGAAAAAAAACAACATCTGCAACGTTAACAGTTCGGCCACTAAGAAAAGTCCATTCCAGTTGTTTAGGAAAAAAACAAAAAACGACTACGGTAGGTCGGCGCGAACGAGAAAAAAATGTGAATTGTCCAGCACGCTAACCACTACGCCACAGAGCACTGCAGCTTAGTTTAGTGATTTTAAATAACTTCACATGAAAGAACTACGAAGCCAAACCGGTGTTCTCTTCTCAAATGTTCCTTGTGAACGATCCCCAAACGGTGTTAAGTGGTGGCAGGGGGAGAAGGAATTTATTAGAGAGAAAATATTTTACCACTTCCATTGATCTTAACCGATTTTGGCCGTGACTTCTCAGCAGAAAAAGTATAGAAATCTAAGATTATCGAGGAATTTGAGAAATAATAAGCCTATAACACACCTCAGATATTGTTCTGCCGTTTGTGCATATTATATTTGCATGAAATATCTTGATTTTTAATCCTATTAATGCCAAAATCAGGCGGGAAAAAATGAGTTCATTTTATTTATATAGATAGAAAAGATAGAATAGAAGATAGAAGAAGAAGAAGAAGAAGAAGAAGAAGAAGAAGAAGAAAGAAGAAGAAGAAAGAAGAAGAAGATAGAAGAAGATAGATAGAAAAGAAAAGATAGAAAGAGATAGAGAAGAAGATATATATATATATATATATATATATATATATATATATATATATATATATAGTTAGTAATTTATAAAATATATATGGCGATTAAGCTACACTGAATATTCTGCGTTTCATCCAACTATAGGATTCGTCAGGCTTATGCGCATAAGCCTGACGAATCCTATAGTTGGATGAAACGCAGAATATTCAGTGTAGCTTAATCGCCATATATATTTTATAAATTACTAACTAGCTCTACCTACGTATTGAGCACTTTTGAAGTAAATACTTAAAGTTTACGCATAAATCTATACTTTCGTATATTAAATTTATGTGAATAAATGAAGTAGTTATATATATATATATATATATATATATATATATATATATATATATATATATATATATATATATATATATATATATAGTTTTTTTATTTTCGTATTATCTCTTACAGACTTATCCGGCAAGATGCTGATGGTGGCGGTTGCAGTGCGGTGGAATTATTTATGTCATTCGTGACTAGAGCTTAAGATTAGTTAAAATGAAAACATCTTAGCTTTCTCCGTTGCACCAAAGAGGAAGGTGTCAGGATTCATCTCTGATGCCTGCGCTATCCCAAAATAGGAAGGACTTAACAAATCCGGATTATTTGTATCCTTGTCCATGTTGACACCATACGTGGTATATTTTTGCTCATGTTGGGCACACGAATGAATATAAATACACTCTCACGTCTCCTTTTTCACATCTTTTCCCGATTTTCACATTCCGTTCTCCACTTTTTTAGTCAGTGTCTCTATGTACTCGCACCCACAAGATGGCAATGTCAGAGATGGGGTCGATTTTTATACGGGGAGTATCCAAGTTTCACCAAAACGAAGTGACGCCGGATTATATAAATCTGATAGTCAAGAATAACGCAGAATAAATACCGTAAATGAAAATTATTCCATAAGAATACGAAACTGCGGAAAAATACAGAAATTAGAATTATGAAGCGGGAATCTTACAGGAAAAGTACGAAACAACGGAGGGAAGGACAATGACAGCAAATGAATAGAAATTTATTTACATTACATTGCTTTATTGATCGATTAAGAATATGATGTAGGCGTTAATAAACTGAAGTAATTATTAAAATAAACAATGGAGAGAAATGCGAATTTAATATCGATTAAAATTGATACCGCTCCATTGGATTAGACACGATCTTTCGGGTAAAAACAAATATCGTTAGAATACTGTATAAAATATATATTAAAAAGGAAAACTACATTTTTAGGAAAATAAAACTTCAAAACGTAAAGGAATAAATATAAATTTACATAGCTTTATAATTAGTGATGGGGCGACGTCAATATTTTCCCGATTCCGATGCAATTAGTGATTCTGTTTTAAATTCCCGATTCTGGTACAATTACCGATTCCGATGTTGAAATAACTTCCGTTGCCGATTTTTCCTTTTTCCTCCAAAATAAAAAACAAATAAATAACTCGTTGCTTTCTGGTAGTGGTTAAACAAAATGCCTGATTACTTCATTTCCTTTCTTTCTCACCTTCTTCCACTTCTCAAACCGTTTTTATCTATTTTCCCCCATGACATGATTTGTAAACATGTGACTCAGATTTGGTATAAAAGCTCAGTCAATGTTCATGGCGTCTCTCTTTCAGATCCCCTCTGAAGGTAAATTCGTTATTGTTGTCGTTTTTTCGTACAGCCGCACAAGGCACAAACACGTGGGCGCCTGCTTCTTTGATGACTATCACAGTACCCCAGATCTCATGATCACATAGAGTGCATTGCGAGGTTGGTCTTTATTTCGCTTGCAAGGGTCACATTCAATATGTCTGGTTCTTATTCTGGTTCCGGTTCTGGTTCCGGTTCTGGTTTTGGTTCTGCTTCACCAGACTAACTATAGACTATACTCTCTGACAGAGGGGATTTGCTGGTGGCGTTTGTCAGCAGCTCACTTGATGATTCATCGCTCTCCTCTGTAGTTATGTAATGTATCTCGGCAGCCGGGCGAAGATCACGCATATGATGTGGTGTTCCATCAACTAGGATCGACTGCTGGCTAATCACCCCAGATAGTCGTCCCGTTTGAACTTGGTGGTGTACCGGTTTCCTATGGGTCTCACCCAGTCTAGATCCCTATCCCATATTTGTTGTGTGCTCCCTTGTCGACTGGCTGTGTAGAGTCAATTCTCTTTACTCTGACACAGTATGTGTGTACAGCGTTGGTAGGCGCTGTTGTAGGTAATTTCCCATCCTTTGGCATGATGTTATATCAATAGGTGGCCTCCATAATGGTTCATTGCTTCCTGACAGCAATTCTCTTAATGCTGCGATGGCTCCTCTCAGCAATGCCATTTCCTGATCGCACATGAGCACATCGCAATCGTAGTTGGGTGCCCCATTCGTCTAACAACTGCCGGACTTGTTGGCTGCAAAAAGGGGCACCGTTGTCCACCATGGGCTCATTCGGGGCGCCTCGCTCAGAAAAGATGGATGATAATTGACGAACAAAATTTGTCGAGTCCTGCCTGGTCATTTGTCGTCACACTGCAAAACGCGTAGGTCCGCAATCAATACGAGTTACAAATAGCTTACCACTGTAATGGGTAATATTCATCGCCACCTATTGCCATATGTCCTTAATTTCCAATCGTCCTTTCTGCTATTGCTCTGGTGCAGGATCAACGCTCTGATCCCCATCTGGCATCAATTGTGATGGATGGCTCTCGTCTGGGTGAGGCCCCGTGTTTTGACAAGCTTCTGGGTTTGACCTCTACTCCTGATCTGAAATGGAACACGTACATCAAGTCTGTTGCCAAGGTCGCTGGAAAGATGGTGGGATCCTTCTACGGCTCCAGAAGATATCTCACTACTGATGCAATTCTCTATCTATATAAAAGCCAAGTACGTCCAAGGATGGAATACTGTTGCCATATCTGGGCAGGAGCTGCTAAAAACAGCCTATCCTGCCTTGACAGAGTATAAAATAGACTTCGTGGCTTAGTGGTGGATGCCCTTTTTTCTACCCTGCAACCTCTCTCCCACAGAAGGGACGTTGCGAGCCTATCTTTGTTTTATCGTTATTTCCATGGCAGGTGCTCGTCTGAACTCCAATCTCTGCTCCCCTCTCGCCAATCTTTCACGAAAAACACCCGTCTAGCTGAATCCACTGCGAAAAATTTCCCCCACTTTATATCTGTGCCTAAATCAAAACGCGTCTGTTGCCAAGGTCGCTGGAAAGATGGTGGGATCCTTCTACGGCTCCAGAAGATATCTCACTACTGATGCAATTCTTTATCTATATAAAAGCCAAGTAGGTCCAAGGATGGAATACTGTTGCCATATCTGGGTAGGAGCTGCTAAAAACAGCCTTTCCTGCCTTGACAGAGTACAAAATTCCATGAACAAAGCTTCTTTCTTAGAACTGCACGCCTGTGAAACTCTGTTCCGTCTGCCTGCTTCCCACCGGACTACAACTTGGATGTCTTCAAGTCCAACATTAACAAATTCCTAATGAACCGCCCCCTTAAGTAAACACTTCATCAAATCTCCACACTAACGTAATATACTTGCAATAACCCTTATCCCTGAGTGGCTTCCGGGCCTTGATAAGTGGTGATCACTGTGTAAAAAAAAAATAGACTGGAATGCCTCATAGTGCTTTACAATCTGCCTTACATCTGCCCTTGTCACTGCTTGGTCCACCTGCCTCGCAAAATGCGGGATTCTCTTGATACCTGGATGTCTATGCATGAATCTCCTTTATTTGACATGCGACTGGACTGTCATCAATAACAACCTGGATGGTCCTATTTTCTAAGCAGGACCTAATTATATATAGTAGTTGTTCAGTTATACCGTATGATTAAATTTTCAATTGCAGGTCTTGGATATATCGAGGGTTACAGGCCTGGCTTCACTCGTCTTATTCAGTGCATAGTATATGCGTTGACAGATGATTGTTAAAATATTTGCAGTAGAACGACATTATCTAAATCCGTACTGTTTGTCAGAGGGAAGATTTTCTTTAGCGAGGTGGTGGACTAGTGCTTGATTAATTAGCGCCTCAAAGATTTTAGCGAAGAAAGGGAGGAGACTGATATTGCAATAATTCAGAGGGTCAGTCCTTTCACCAGAAATGTTGTATACTGGTATCACAGAGGTCATCTTACAGCTATTAGGGATGTAAGATTCAACAAGGCATTTGTTTAAGAGTTTGGAAAGTACGGGGGCAAGCTCAGCTGAGCATTCCTATATTAATAATGCAGGGATGAGATCACGCCAATACGCCTTGTAGATGTCTAAGTTTTTTTTTTATGATATCGAGGACATGAGAAGGAGTGATTTTTTTCATATCATCAATTGTGGCTTCCGTCCGCATAGGGAAAAATGGTTGTTGACTCTAAAGTGGAGTTGGAGGCGAATCGCCGAGCTAGCCGTTTCACCTTCTCGGTTGCATACATATGCAACCTTCTTGTTGTTGGATACTGAGGGAATCCTAATTGCCTTTAATCACTATTTCAAATTTTCCAGAAATCACGAGTTCCTATCTTTTGTTATTCAATGTATTCCCTGATTATTTCAGCATACTGTGACTATTTCACCCTCACAATGATTTTTAGCATCTGTAATTCTTTTTTTTCTTATTTGTATTTTACTTATGACGTACGAACTGTTTTGTGCAATGGCAGCCACACAATCAGTAGTGAACCATGGGGGTGAGTGGGGCTTGCTATAATGCTTTCGTGCGGGGACATGTGCTTTAATGCTCGCTTTGCTCCATTCAGTTGTCCCATTGGTACACTGTTCAGCGGGAAGAGATAATATATTGGTCTCTGATATATTCTATGGTGGCTTACCGGTCAGCCTTTGGTAGTACTTTCTTATTTTGAGCACTGGCTCCGCATCTTGGAGTTGGGATTTAAGTGTGATGTCTACTGATACTACTAGGCGTTTCCAATCTCCAGGTACTGTGGTAAGGAATAAGTTTAGAAGTGAAGCCTGCTGCTGTTCATGATCTGGGAGGTGGGTTGGGAGCATGACTGGCTCTGTGAGGGAATGGGCTATAAAGAAGCTATATGTACAGCATCTAGGCAACCTAAGAAACTAAGCCATGTTTTATGGTAAACATAAAAGTCATCAAATACATGTATTTAAGCGTTATTATCTAAGGAGAGTCCTGCATCTTTATTATCAGAAGCATGAACGAGTATGGTATAGTCCTGACTTGAGCGAGAACGGTACAGAAAATATAAGTAACTAACGCAGTGATGAAAGGCTGGTCATCCGATTTCAGACGTTGCTCTCTAGCTAAGGGGAGGGTGTTTCAAATATAGACTTCAGTAATGCAAGTGAAATAGACCAAAAGTAATTGTAATAATTCAACAGTTAACATGAGTAAATTTCAGATGTGAAAATAGCTTTTTAATATTATAGAAGATTTTTCCCGGGAAAAGGTTCTAAGTGAAAAAATTAATATTGGCCTTACAACTAGAGAGAAAAAAGGCCAACTTGTTCCCTTACATAGCCTGAAATCTTTTTTTAATAAATTATGCTAAGGGCTAAAATCAAGAAAATCATAATTTTTTAAGGAAGGGCCAGACGTTCTATTTTGGAAATAAATGCAAACTAGTTATTTAGATAAATATTGTATTGCGGTAGTTTCCTAGATATTAATCCACTAAATCTCCAGTATTTTTAAAATGGTGCTCAATAATAAGTACAGCTGTATTATTGGCTCATTTTTTAATTGCTGTTATGAAGTAACAATAGTCCTAATATTATTTAAGAGATCATCAATTCCAGGGATTTTAAAACAAAGATAACATATACAAAAATGTATAAACATTCCACAAAGTTTACATTGATCGATCTACGTTGGAACATATCTATGTCTCGTCAGGATTACAAAATCTTGGAGAGTTGACAAGACATGGAAACAATGTTTATATAATTATATTTATTTATAAGCTCCACACACACACACTGAACACGTTTTAAAAATTATTGGTTTTTAGTTTATGTTAATAATGTACCTAAACTAAAGACCCTGTGTTATAAATCTCTTTCCAAGATTCACCATTGACTCTCCAAGTCCATTTTATTTTTTATTATTAGAAAATCACGATGAAGAAAGTAAATATACTAGACTTCATTTACCTAATTCTCTGAGTAAATTGATTGAAATATTTAAATATCGCTTCACACTTCTTTGCTAAATATCTATGTATACCACCTATCGGGGATTTCACAGTTGATTAGTAAAAGATTTAAAATCTTATGGGAATATTTCAATTTCGCTGGCGCCGCTGGATTATCTTCTGAATTATTTGATGTTTTTAAACTTTGGCAGAAAAATATTGACAAGAATCTCACAATGCATTTATCACAATTTTGGATAAAATATATAAAGTGAAAGCATTTACAAGTTTGTTGGATTGAAAAACGGAATTATATCTACATTGTTAAAGCCCCACTTTAAATAAAAACGAGGAATGAGAGTCAGGTATATTTTACTGCAACTAGCAGAACCAAGAATAGATAAAAAAAAACAAAAAACAAAAATGCAAGAAATAAATGTTACTAAATGCAAGATAGGTTATTCATCTACCTACTTAGAGTAGTATATTTATTGGTTTAAGTTATTTAAAAGCGTTTTTAGTGCAAAAACACTTAGTACGCACGTGTATGTTAAAACAAAAATGGCTGCCAATAAGCTCTGAACGAGGAACTGAATAACCGCTTAAAGTCGAAAACTAAGCAAAACGCTGCTGGAAAAAAACTCCAATAAATGTCGCGCGAAAATGTAATATTCTACTCGTATTTTGTTTAATTTTCGATTTTGGAGAGATTATAGTAGATAAGATTAGTGACACAAAGTTTAATGAATACCTCTAAAATGTTAGAATAGGCTGTGAATCATCATCTTTTTTTAAATTCCATTTCACTCCAAACAAGGCACAGTGCCACTTTGAAGTAGGGGGCTTCTATCGGGGACATAAGTTACAGGGTTAATATGTAGGGAGATAAGCAGCAAGATGTCTGTTCACATTACATTTGATCTTCTGCATGCCAGTACAGTTGGGAAAGCAGAATCCCGGAAGGGAGTTACAAAGTCTAGCAGTTCTGGGGGAAAAACTATTAGAGTAGAAGGCTTTCTTACACCTAGGGATCTTTACTGTGTATGGGGTGGGATTTTGTTGCTTGTCGGGTTTGACGGTTTACGTCGAGGAGGTATCAGTGCTTGTAGTTCGTAAGAGCATTCACCGTTAAAATACTTGTAGAACAACCAGACGGATACAAAATTTCGTCGATGTGACAGAGGTTGAAGCTTAGATGACAGTTCAGGACCTATCAGGTTGGTAATTCTCTTTTGAACCTTATCCAGGGGGGAGATACTAGTGGCAGATGAACCAGCCCAAATGTGACAACAATACTCCATATATGGGCGAATGGTGGCCTTGTAGAGGTAAAGGATACTTTCAGGCGTAAGTAGCTTTCTAGTATGGTAGAGAGAGCCCACCTTCCTCTCGGCGGCCTTAGCAATGCTCTCAATGTATCTGTTCCAACTCATGTTCCCCGTAGACGATAGGCCGAGGAGTTTAAAAAAAGTACTTTCAGGTAATGTGTTTTTGGACATTGCTATTGGTGGTAGAGAAGGTTTCTAGAAATTATTGAAGGAAACGAGTTTAGTCTTGGCAGTATTGAATGTGACCATCCATTTATGTCCCCATTCCACTACAGATTAATGGTCTTTCTCTGTGTTTCTGCCATTTCCTTAGATATGTGTTCATTTGTTTTCCCGTCGTCCCTGTTATAGAGCGTAGTGTCGTCAGCAGATATACCCATCTAAGAGACAATGTTATCAGGGAAGTCATTTATGAATATTAAAAATTATAAAGGTGCAAGGATAGACCCCTGAGGTACTCTCGCATTTATATCATATTGTTTAGATGTACGACCGTGGAGGACAACTTGTATTCTTCTCTTACTTAAGAAGGATTTAATTGCGTTATGTATTCTTCCAGTGATACCATATGATCTGATTTTCCTGAAAAGATTATCGTGACATACGTTGTCAAAAGCCTTAGATATATCGTGGGCTACCGCTCTATCCTCCCCTGTTTTGTCTAGTGAATGGTATATACGTTCAGAGATTATAGTTAGATAGCTGTTGTGGAACGGGCTTGCCTAAATCCATATTTTTGGCCAGTCAGAAGTCCAGCAGCTGTAAGATGATGGACTAGAGCTTGATTAATTAAGGTCTCAAATATTTTGGCAATAAGCGGGAAGAGGCTAATAGGACGATCATTTAATGGGTCAGTTCTTTCCCCAGAATTTTTGAAAACTGGTACCGCAGAAGCAGTTTTCCAGCAGTCAGGAAAGCAAAATTCGTTAAGGCATTTATTTAAAGAGAACTGGAGCAACCTCAATTTTTAATAGTACAGTCGGGATGAGATCGGGTCCACATGCTTTCGAAGTGTCTAGGTTTTTTATGGTACCCTGTACTCCAAAAGGGGTGACTTTCAGATCATCTACTGTGGCGTTTGTCCGCAAAGGAAAGTCAGGGAGGGAATGGTGTGCTGGGGGAAAAACTATTGGAGTAGAAGGCTTTCTTACACCTAAGGATCTCTACTGTGTAGGGGTGGGATTTTGTTGCTTTTGTTTGTCGGGGTATTTATGTCGAGGAGGTACAAGTGCTTGTAGTTCGTAAGAGCATTTACCATTAAAATACTCGTAGAACAGGCAGAGGGGTGCAACATTTCGTCGATGGAACAGTGGCTGAAGCTTAGATGACAGTTCAGGTTAGCGACTCTCTTTTGAACCCTGTCCAGGTGTGAGAGACAAATAACAGGTGCACCAGCCCAAATGTGACATGGGCGGGTGGTGGTCTTGTAGAGATAAAGTATACTTTCAAGCGTATATAATTTTCTAGCACGGTAGAGAGAACCTACCTTCCTCGCAGCGGCCCTGGCAATGCTCTCAGTGCATCTGTTCCAACTCATGTTCCCTGTTAACGTTAGACCGAGGAGTTTAAAAGAAGTCCCTTCAGTTAATGTATCTGTAGCCATCGCTATTAGCGGTAGAGAAGGTTTCTTGTAATTATTGAAGGAAACAAGCTTAGTTTTGCAGCATTGAATGTAACCATCCATTTATGTCCCCATTCCACTACAGATCGGAGGTATTCCTCTAATGTTTTTGCCATTTCTTTAGATATGTGTTCATTTTTTTCCTGTCGTGCCTGTTATAGAGTGTGGTTTCATCAAAAAATATATCCATCTCTAAAACAATTTTATCAGGGAGGTCATTTATAAATATTAGGAATGATAATGGTCCAAGTGTAGATCTCCGCATTAATATCATATTGTTTAGATGTACGACCGTCGAGGACAACCAGGATTCTTCTCTTATTTAGAAGGATTTAATTATGCTAAGGATTCGTCCAGTGATACCTATTATTTGATTTTCCTGAGAAGACCATCGTGCCATACCCTGTCAAAAGCCTTAGATATATCTAGGGCTACCGCTACACGCCCCCTGTTTTATCCAGTGTATGGTATATACGTTCAGGGATTACAGTTAGGATATCTGCTATTGAACAAGCTTGCTTAAATCCATATTGTTGATCGGTCATAAGTTTTGCAGGTATAATGTGATCGACTAGAGCTTGGTTAATTAAGGACTCAAATATTTTGGCGAAAAGCGGAAGGACGGTAATGGGGCGATAATTTTATGCGTCAGTTCTTTCGCCAGAATTCTTGAAAACAGGTACTACAGCAGTCAGCAAAGCAAGATTCTTAAAGGCACTTGTTGTAAAGTTTGGAGAGAATCCATCTAATTATAGGCGAGCGATTTAGTGTTGATCTACAAATTTACCATTATTATAGTTACTGGTAGCACTATTATTATCTGTTTCTTGTTTTTCTTTTAACAATAAAATCGAATCGACCAAATCTTTATAATTTGGAGAAAAAATATGAATATTATTTCATAGGGGAAAAGCAGAGAATAGTTAACAGAGTCCCCTCCCCATCCATGGCAAGAATCTTTCTAAATAGTCACATTTAGAAATTCTTATTTTACATGTAAATCTTCGGTTCTTTGTAATTGATTATTAAAATTTCATAGTCGCATGAACGACGAGCAAATGAAAATCGAGTTAGTTTAAAAAAACCATCTTACCTCACAATCTTCGATGAATTACAAGAAAAACATTGTAGAAAAATGTTTAGAAGATCTACTCTTATAATCTACCCCCCCACACACACCCAGGTGTATGTTCTTATGCGTTGCAAAATACATGCATACATTACATAGGGATTTTACATTTATTTGAATATTAAAAAATAAAGCGTTAAAACTCCAATTAAAAATTTAGAAACTTAAAATAATCGGAGTCAGAATCGGATTTGTATCGGATTCGAGCATTCAATAATTGTAGCGGAATTGGGGGAAAAAAGTTGGAATCCTCCCATTATATATATATATATATACATATATATATATATATATATATATATATATATATATATATATATATATATATATATATATATATTCAATTTTCATCCCAAACAAGGCACAGTACCACTTTGAAGCAGGGGGCTACTATCAGGGGGTCATTATGAAGGGAGATGAGTAGAAAGATGTTTGTTAACATTACACTTGAACTTCTGCATATCAGTGCAGTTGGGAAAGCAGAATCCCGGAAGGGAGTTTCCAAGACCTGCAGTTCTGGGGAAGAAACTATTGGAGTAAAAGGTTTCTTGCACCTAGGGATCTATACTGTAAAGGGATGAGACTTAGTAGCTTGTCGGGTTTGTCGGGGGTAGTTACGTCGGGGAGGTACAAGTGTTTGCAGTTCGTCAGAGCATTCACAATTAAAGTATTTGTAGATCAGGCAGAGGGATGCAACATCTCGTCGATGGGACAGAGGCTGAAGCCTAAATGACAGTTCAGGACCTATCAGGTTGGCGACTCTCTTTTGAAGTGTTTTCTTTGAGTTTGGTCCTGGTTTAAACGTAACTTTTGCTTGAGCTGTCATTTCATTTTATTTAAATGTTTCAGTTAGGGTGAGTGAGTGAGGGGGTGCTGGACAAGTAGTTGTGCAGAATACCAGACATGCAATACAAGTAGACCCTCAGCTGTCCTCACCCACAGGATTGTGGCCTCAGGAAAGCCCACCGGGGATGAGTGCAGGGCCCCTTTCCATGCGCGACATGGCACTACAAACATCCCGATATTTTACAATTGTTGATGGAGCAGCCGCTCTAAGCGCTACCAAACAGTTAGGGCTTCTGTACTGTCAGTCGGAAACAGCAGCCAGGAACTGTCAATCCGGTACCCTCAATCCATTAGGCAAAGCCAGCCCAGTCCAATTGCACCGACATACATGGCACTGAAGCACCCCACTGTGTCCAGTTTAGGGGGATGGGATGTGGCTGGAGTGGGGAAAAGCGGTGTTCATTGCCCTAGTCAGGAAACAAGGTAAACCACTGGGTGATTCAGACGAGTCCCTGTGATAGTATCTCTACGCCTGGCCAATAGACAAAGAAGGAGTATGAAAGCCGGGCGATAGACAGAGCCTATCTTCTCCTTAAGCAGTTTAGGTTTGCCAACCGGTGATTCGTTTGAGTCACCAGCTCTAGGAAGGTTGTCGTCCAGGACTGAAGAGGCCTCCCTCCTCTAGGTTTAGCTTCAGAGTTTTCCTTCTCCTAGACGGATGACCTGGGAAGATCTACGGGTCCATCAGCTCCGAGGGGGACACAATTACCGATTATGTGCCAAAGTCTCGAATCTCATACAATAATCAATTCCGATTCTTTATAAATCTCTAATTATTTAACTATAATATAGTTATTTCCTTTATTTCTGTAAAAACACATGCTAAATATGCGGAAATTTTCCT
>NC_136524.1:59516900-59566900 GCF_053919585.1 Euprymna scolopes
TGCACACACACACACATACACACACACGCACATATATATATTGAAGCAATAGTATATGTACTTATATATATATATGTGTGTGTGTGTATGTGTGTGTGTCTGTGTCTGTGATTGTGTGTGCCTGTGTGTGTAAAATGTAATAAGAGCAGGCATCTTGCTGCACAAATCCCCGCTTAGGATACCTCTATTAATCTGGGCCCTTATTCACAATCATCCCTACCCTCCCAGTGACCTTGTTAGAGGTGACTATAAGAAAAAATTTTCCGTCCGTTCATCTCTCTCTCTTTCTCTCTTTCTCACTCTCTCTCTCTCTCTCTCTCTCTCTCTCTCTCTGACTATCTCTCTGTCTTTCTCATTTCCTGTCACTAAAACCTTTCTAGCTGTAATTATCTCTATCTGTAGCGACTAAAAAAACCTTTCCCTTCACCGATCTTCCGTCTGCCTTATTTTACTTTATTTCTTTATTTTTATTATTTCTGCTGTCTTAAAAACTTAACCCTTACGCACAAAAAAAACCCCGACCAAGTGTTATGGCGCCTAGTAGACAGTATTAGAAAACAACACTATAAAACTAACATCTAAACACTCTCTCCTCCCCTCGCTCCTTCTGCTTCGCCCTCCTCCCTTCCCCACGTCTCGTGTATCAGACCACCCCCTACTCGTACCAGCGCTCCGCTATCTTATCATTTTTACTCTATTTATCTATCTATTTAGCTCGCTCACACTCACTTAATACTCTCATCCCTTTTTTTCTAGGCTCCGTTCCTCACCCAAGACAAGGTATTATGGCGTCTTGTGAAGTATTCGTGTAAACACTTTTTACATCCGACTGTCCGTCTATATAAGACTCAAACGGCATGCAGCGACTAAAAGACGGCACCTCTACCCTCTCTAACCCTCTCTATCCCCTCCCCGACCTCCGCACCACCATCACCCCCAGACCTTGATCCGACAGACACGTCTTCATCCAACGATCTTCCGCAAGTTTTATTCGTCGTCAATCAAAATTTAAAATACAACTCAGACAATCTTCATCGGAGCTACTGAACCCCTTAACGTATAGAAAGTTTGCATCAAAGATTACCTGCATGTGTAATAACGCATACTCATACGCACACGCACGCATACGTGCACATACATGTGTACAAAACTATTATATATGTATGACAGTTGTCTCTTTTGTTTTATTTTACTTCAGTCGAAGTTCTCAGAAATCAAGGGGCCCAAAACCTGGGGCAAACACTTGAAGTCTATATGAGATGGTGTGGGTGCCGGGAAAACTCGTCCCGGGAAAACTCGTCTCGGGAAAACTCGACTCGGGAAAACTCGTCTCTTTCGCTAGGTAGGAAAACTGGTCCCTTATTGAATAAATATCGATTGAAAACACATTTTATGATCGTTCTTGAAGGAGATATTGTTTTTTAAAATAAACTATAGCCCCCCCCCCCCATAATATTTTTTTTTAAATATTTTTACTTGTTTAATGTTTTTTTTTTTGTATTTTTAATAAAAGCGTTTATTATGTTCATAAACGAGACCGCATATTTTTTTTATATTAATATAAAAAGAATTTACTTATATACTGTTGTTTATAAAAGGGTAAAATCGATTTTTCTACCTCGCCGACTATGTTGTTTATTTAGTTTATTTTGGAATCGTTTATTTGGTAAAGAAAAAAAAACAAAAAAACATGTCGAGTGTTACGGGAGAACGAGAAATAATGCCCGGTATATCACATCTTAGGGGGTCTTGATAATCGCTAAAAAATAGAAAATTAAAGAAATTACTGAGGGAGATTTGGTTTTAAAAAGAAAATAATAAATTTTAATATTTTTTAAAATATAATTTAGACAGAGAGGGGGGATAAAACCTATATCTCCCTTCGAAAAGCAACCAACAAAAAAAATGATAAACGATAGCGGAATTTTCAATAAAATTGATTAATAAATTTATTTAGTGATTACTTTCTCTCTTAATGATTGAGTTTAGAATTTTGAAGTAAAACTTAAAAAAATTAAAAATGAGTTAACGAGAGATTGTTAGCACATGGCATCTCTCGCGCCAAAAAAATATTTCGCTTTTAATTTATTAGTTAATTTTTGCAAAATTTGACAGGACGACAATAAATGTTGATAATTGATAAAATCATAATTTTAAATAACGCATGAGTGCATTTGGTATGACAGAAAACAAAAACATAACAACAAAAAAACTATCATAATTAAAAAACAAAACCAAAAGCGTAACGAAGAATCGAATCGCTCCCTGTTTTTTAATTTTTGGGTTTTGTTTTTTTTATTGTTTTTATGACTCCAAAAAACATCGTTAAAATAAGAAAAAAAAAATTTGTAATTAACTTTGTATGAACATAATAAACGCTTTAAAATAAGTTAAACCACTAAGAACTTAGCCAGTTAGGTAGAAAACAGACACTTAGAAATCGATTTTATTTTAAAAAAAAAACAAAAAAACATTAAACAAGTAAAAATATTTTTTAAAAAATATTATGGGGGGGGGGCTATAGTTTATTTTAAAAAACAATATCTCCTTCAAGAACGGTCATAAAATGTGTTTTCAATCGATATTTATTCAATAAGGGACCAGTTTTCCTACCTAGCGAAAGGGGACGAGTTTTCCCGAGACGAGTTTTCCCGAGACGAGTTTTCCCGGGACGAGTTTTCCTAAATTCATATGAGATACATAGATATTCGAAAGTTCCATTAAAGTTTTTTTTATCTCTCAAACAATAAGTTAGTAAAGAAATTGAGAACATAATTTTCCTCTCCCCAATTAATCATTTTCATATGTTGTATATCTTTCGTTGTGGTTTCTTGGTCTTACTGGATTCCAGGACAAGAATTTATCTAGTCTGGTGGAGTATCCAGCTTCGTACTATTACTTGAGGTAACATTACTTGGAGAAGGTGCACCATTCCTCGTATAATCTAATGTGGGTTAGCCATAGTGAGGAGATCTTATTTGGGCAGTGAATACTATGTGATTTTGAATATTTGGTCAGGGTTTAGTTCATTGATTATCATCATTATATCTAATATATAGTAGTGATTTCAAAAGTAAATTCCTGGATTCCAAGACAAGAATTTATCTATTCTAGTTAAGTATCCAGCTTCGTTTTGTTACTTGAGGCAACGTCACTTGGAATAAGTACACTATTTCTCATAAAAGCGAGTGTGGGTGAGATCTTATTTGAACTGCAAATACTGAATGTGATTTTGAATATTTAGTCAGGGTTTACTTATAGGGAAATGTATCCCCATGTCAGGTTGTCTTCACAAACCCCTGTACAGAGAGACTAAAGACACTAGAGGATAGTGTGTAGTAGGCATTCAAGTTCTCTCGATTCAAGTTGTCTGTGTGTGTTTGTATATGCAGCTAAAAATTACAAAAGTCTATAAAAACAATCACGAGTTTGATATATTCGTGATCGGCGTTGCTCTGGATAAATAATATCTAAAATTAAACAAAATATATTTATTCTTATTTTTTTTGTTGTTTTTTTTTGTTTTGTTTTTTTGTTTTTTTTTTGTTTTTTTTTTTGTTTTTTTGAGCCAGTTTCAATTTTGAGTATTATATAGGAGAAAGGTGAACAACAGGATTTTTTTTCTAATAGATCAAAACAAAGGGGGGAATGCACTGGAAAGAGGTGAAAGCGATGTTGGGGATGTGTAAAACCAGGGAATGGTGAGAAAGACACGGAGACATAGAAAAATAGAAGTTCTAATATAAAGACGTTACACACTTCTATCTTCCATAAGTATTATTTGTAGCCATTTAAATATTTATATACATCTCCGAACGAATCACTTAATGTATAGAATGTATACACTAACTCCAAGTTCATGTATATGTTCGCATTACATGCATACATACTAGTGTTAGAACGATCAATTGGAATCAGGAATTTAAAAAATCTGAACATTTGGAATATCAGAATGAAAAATCGATGCCCGAAAACGATTCCTTTTATTATTTTTCATTTGTTCCTTTTTTCCCGTCTAAAACTTAATATTCCATTAGTCATTTTTTTTTTATTACATTTTCACCCCAGGCAAGGCACATTGCCACTTTGGTGTAGGGGGCTACTATCAGGGGAAACAATTACTGAGGTACTATGTAGGGATTTGGGCAACAAGATGTCGGTTAACGTTGCACTTGAACTTCTGCACGTCAGTATAGTTGGGAAAGCAGGGATCTGGAATGGAATTCCAAAGTCTAGCGGTTCTGGGGAAGGAACTACTGGAGTAGAAAGATCTTTTACATCTAGGGATCTCTATAGTGTTAGGTGGGGGGGATTTTGCAGCCTGTCAGGTCTGTCGAGGGTGTTCACGTCGTGGGGGCACAAGTGCTTGCTGTTCGTTAGAGCATTCACCATTAAAATATTTGTAGAACAGGCAGAGGGATGCAGCGTTTCGTCGATGGGACAGAGGCTGAAGCTTAGATGCCAGTTCAAGGCCTATCAGATTTGCGACTCTCTTTTGGACCTTGTCAAGGAACGAGAGACTAGTAGCCGAGGCACCAGCCCAAATATGATAGCAATACTCCATACATTGGCGAATGGTTGCTTTATAGAGGTACAGGATACTTTCGGGTGTTAGTAGTTTTCTAGCACGGTAGAGAGAGCCCACCTTCCTTGCAGCGGCAATGTCTTCAATGTAATTGTTCCAACTCATGTTTCCTGTGAACGTTAGGCCAAGGAGTTTGAAAGATGTACTCTCAGATAAAGTCGTTGGCCATTGCTATAGGTGGTAGAGAAGGTTTCTTGTAATTATTGAATGAAACTAGTTTAGACTTGGCGGCATTGAACATGACCATCTATTTTTGCCCCAATTCCACTACAGATTGGAGGTCATCCTCTAGTGTTTCTGCCATTTCTTTAGATATGTGTTCATTTGTTTTCCTGTCGTGCCTGTTATAGAGTGTGGTGTCATCAGCATCTCAGAGTCAATTTTGTCTGGGAGGTCATTTATGAATATCAGGAACAGTAGAGGTCCAAGGATAGACCCCTGAAGCACTCCAGCATTTATATCATATTGTTTAGATGTACGACCGTCGACGACAACCTCGATTTTTCTCTTTTCTAAGAAGGATTTAATTATGTTAAGTATTCTTTTTTTAATTTTTTTTTTACACAGTGATCACCACTTATCAAGGCCCGGAAGTCACTCAGGGATAAGGGTTATTGCAAGTACATTACGTTAGTGTGGAGATTTGATGAAGTGTTTACTTAAGGGGGCGGTTCATTAGGAATTTGTTAACGTTGGACTTGAAGGCATCCAAGTTTTAGTCCGGTGGGAAGCAGGCAGACGGAACAGAGTTCCACAGGCGTGCAGTTCTAAGAAAGAAGCTTTGTTCATGGAATCCGCGTTTTGATTTAGGCACAGATATAGAGTGGGGGAAATTTTTCACAGTGGATTCAGCTAGATGGGTGTTTTTCGTGAAAGATTGGCGAGGGGGGACCAGATATTGAAGTTCAGACGAGCACCTGCCATGGAAATAACGATAAAACAAAGATAGGCTCGCAACGTCTCTTCTGTGGGAGAGAGGTTGCAGGGTAGAGAAAAGGGCATCCCCCACTAAGCCACGAAGTCTATTTTGTACTCTTTCAAAGCAGGATAGGCTGTTTTTAGCAGCTCTTGTCCAGACATGGCAGCAGTATTCCATCCTTGGATGTACTTGGCTTTTATATAGATATAGATAGAGAATTGCATCAGTAGTGAGATATATTCTGGAGCGGTAGAAGGATCCCACCATCTTTCTAGCGACCTTGGCAACAGACTTGATGTACGTGTTCCATTTCAGATCAGGAGTAAAGGTCAAACCCAGAAGCTTGTCAAAACACGGGGCCTCACCCAGACGAGAGCCATCCATCACAATTGATGCCAGATGGGGATCAGAGCGTTGATGATGTAAGGATAGCAGTTTGGTTTTGGATGCATTAAAGGTAACCAGCCACATCTTCCCCCACTGAACCACGCGCTCGAGATCAGAGGAGAGAGAATCCGAGAGAACTTTGTCATTTACAGCCTTTGATGTGTTGCCGCAGATGGTCGTGTCATCAGCATAGATGTCAATGAATGATTTAAGTATGTGTTTAGGGAGGTCATTGATGTAGATCAGGAAGAGAGTTGGGCCCAAGATTGACCCCTGAGGGACTCCAGCATTTATATTGCAGGCCTCCGATTTTTGTCCATCTACCACTACTCTTATGAGCCTATCGGAGAGAAATGATTTAATGATTGAGAAAACATTTCTAGTTATACCGTAGCTGGAGATCTTGTGAAGTAGGCCCTTATTCTATACCTTGTCGAAGGCCTTTGATATGTCAAGAGCAATTGCCCTATAAAGGAAGCCTTTGTCAAGAGATTCACTAATCCTGTGGGATATAACCGTCAGCACATCTGCGGTAGATCTTGCAGAGCGGAAACCATATTGTGTGTCAATAAGAAGGTTGTTCCTGCTGAGGTGGTTGACTATTTCTCTATTTAATATGGATTCCAGCAACTTAATCACAACACACCGGAGACTTATTGGTCTGTATTGAGAGGGAGATGACTTATCACCTGAATTCTTAAATACAGGGCAAATTGATGGGGTCTTCCAGGGAGTCGGAAAGCACTTCTCCTTAAGGCAGCGCTTAAATAGTTTCGTAAGTATGGTTGAAGCTTTTTTAACACTATAATTGGGATGCCATCAGGACCAGTTGCTTTACTGGAATCTAGGTTCTTCATTAGCTTGGCGACCTCATGCACGGATATTTGTATGTTACCTAGCGTGTTCTGTGTTATAGCAGGAAATATGGGGAGTTGATGGCCTTCGTCGCATAGGGTAGAATTAGCTGCAAAGTTCTTTGCAAATAGTTTGGCCTTGTCTGACGCTGACGAGATGACCTCTGGTCCATTGATAATGGTTGGGATAGAACGCACACTTCTGTTCAGGATCCTATTTGTTATTTGCCAAAACTGGTGGGAACCAAGCCATTGATCAGCTACCTTGGATTTAACAGGCTGGGCATATAGCTCTCTTGCATTTTTTTATTACTCTTTTACAGTTGTTGCTGGCAGTCCTGAAAGCAGCTTTAGTCTCAGTGCATCTATTACGTTGGTAGTTATGGAAAAAGTGATTTCTGTGCGCGATAGCAGCAACACATTCTGGGGAGAACCATGGCTGGCTGTTAGGTTTTTGTTGGAATTTGTTAGATGGTATGAATTGGTCTATGCCTACAATTAACCATTCGGTCAGATCTGATACTATAGAGAACACTTCCTTTTTAAACATGGAGTGCAGAGGTAAATCAGATATGAATGTACAGAAGCTATCCCAGTCAGCCATAGAGTATCGGTATACAGTACGGTGGAGGGGTACGTCTGGGGACTTCTTATATTTCGTTTTTATCTTAACTGATACGACGGAGTGGTCGGAGGATCCTAGAGGAGAATGAACGGAATATGAACATAGTTCAGGGTAAGTTGAGAGAAAAAGGTCTAGGAGGCTTGCATATGACCGGTAGTATCGGGCACACGGGTGGGTTCACGAACAATCTGAGTGAGGTCATAAGCAATGGCCAAATCATGACAAAACCTCCCCTCATCGTCTGTCTTATTTGAATGGGTCAACCATTCCACGTTAGGATCTTCTCTAGAGATATCCCTGCCACACGGGAAGCCATCTTTAATGTAGGCACATATTCCATGCCATGGCGATCTTGGAGGTCAGATTTAGATGTTAAATTTGAGTATCCGTTAATTATGAACTCATCTAGGGAAGTGGTCGGCCCTATTCCAGTTTCACTTAGAAATAATATGTTCGGTTTCGTCTCCTGTAATTGGGTTTTAACCTCTGGAAGGTTGGAACGTAGACCCCTGATGTTGGAGAAGGAGACCTGGTAGTAGGGGTCTACGTTGGAAGATGGGGTTCTAGGTTTAATCGAGTTTTTATTCTGGAGATATTTCATGTTGAGGTTTTGGGATTTGTGGAATAGGTCGGCATACTTGGTTAGAGCAGTACAGAGAGGGAAAGTAAGAGAGAAAAAGACAGGAAAAAAAAATTTTTTGTAGCACACGAAAAGGTAAAGCCGTAACAATTACCCAATAGTATTGCATCGAGAGGCCCCATCAGAGACTACTGTATGGTACAGATCCACTCACCAAATGGCAATACAGCAGTCCCAGTACTTTGCGCCTGCTGATAGGACAGCCTCCTTAGTGGTTAATCCAAGGTTCGGGTCCCTGACAATCAGGCGGATGACGTCATCCCTGACAAAACGTTTACCTCCAGCACCCTTACTAGTGATATGGCCACAAGGACAGACAAAGACAGAAAAATTTCCGACATCTCAGACTACTGGTTACCAAGTACTACCGACCTTTAAGCAGCTTTTTCTTCACCCTTTGTCAGAAAAATCACTCATTGAATGAGGACTGAGGGACAAAAAAGGAGAATCGAGAGTTACTGAAGCTG
The DNA here is from genome assembly GCF_053919585.1 of Euprymna scolopes. NCBI lineage: Eukaryota > Metazoa > Mollusca > Cephalopoda > Sepiida > Sepiolidae > Euprymna > Euprymna scolopes. Next base: position 59,525,378 of record NC_136524.1, read on the forward strand.
CCGATAACACATCCACTGTATTATCTACTCTCCATTTAAAAAAAAGGAGGAGGGAAATGGGTACAAGTGACTTATTTATATCTAAGTAGTAATCCGGTGCTAAGTTAACAATTCAGGACACTTTTGATGATAATCTCCCCTCCCATATTAATGGGTGGAAGTTTGTCGTTATCTATCGAATTTGAATCATTGGTGTTTCACCTTATAATTAAAATCCAATAATTAACTATTATTAATTTGTAAAGTCTGCTTAATATTAACTTACATTCGAGTTTAGATAATTATTCAAGGTTTTACTTTAGGAGGTTCGTTTTCATAGGTAACTTTTTCTTTGCTAATGGCACTGTATTATATTTCGAATGTACCTGAAAATAAAGCTAACAATATTAGATGGTTTGATTGGCTAGCCAGGAGCAAGCATTTTCAATATAGGCAAGCTTGCAGTAATAGTATATATTAAGTATACTACTTAAATAAAGTCCTAAGTTAATCTACTCTAATAGAGAATAATTCCCGGCATTTTTTTATCGTTAGTTTCCGGCATTTTGTTTGTTTTTATCGTTTACTTTGTAGCATGGGGAGGTGACGAATAAGACAGGAGAATAGACAAATACATAAATAAAACAAGAAAAACAAGTTTAAAAACAAGGTAACATAAAAAACATTCTACCAGTGATACCGTATGATTTAATTTTCCTGAGGAGACCCTCATGCCATACCATGTCAAAAGCCTGCGATATATCTAGAGCTACAGCTCTCTCCTCCCCCACTTTGTCCAGTGAATGGTATATACGTTCATAGATTACAGTGAGGATGTCTGCTGTGGAACGGGCTTGTCTAAATCCATATTGTTGATCAGTTAGAAGTTTAGGTGATAGACTAGAGCATGATTAATTAAGTAAATATTTTGGCAAAAAGTGGGAGGAGGCTAATGGGGCGATAATTTAATAGGTCAGTTCTTTCGCCAGAATTCTTGAATACTAGTATCACAGAAGCAGTTTTTCAACAGCCCGGAAAGCAAGATTCGTTAAGGCATTTGATGTAGAGTTTGGAGAGAACTGGAGCTACTTCAGCTGAGAACTTTTTTAATAGCACAGCCGGGATGAGGTCGGGTCCACATGCTTTTGAAGTGTCAAGGTTTTTTATGATAGCATGCACCTGAGCAGGGGTGATTTTCAGATCGTCTAGCGTGGCATCTGTCCGGATAGGAAATTCAGGTAGGAGGTGGTTGGAAGGGTCCAGTGTGGAGTTTGAGGCAAACCGACTGGCAAGCATGGTAGCCTTTTCGGTTGCTGAGGAAACAATCTCGTGATTTTTGGTTAGTGGGGGAATACTAATGATAAAACGATAAATATTTATTGGTGTTAACCTACCAGTAAGAATAAATCTATAGCTATTCCTCCTGTTTACAATTCTATTTGCAAAAATATATTATGTAGGATGATCCGGCCGCCTCCATTGAAAAATAATAATATATCTAAAAAAAATTAAAGGAATCGGAGTCGGTAATTGTATCGAGATCGATAAAAAATATTTGGAGTCGTCCCATCATTAATAAATACGTTCATATATATATATATATATATATATATATATATATATATATATAAATACTGTGTCAAACTCAAGTCACCTAGTTTTGTACAGTTTTTATATTTTTCCTAAATTAAATATTGTTAATATTGTTAATAAAAAAGAGAAGGCGGAAAAGAAAGTGGAGGTATGTGTAATGGTATTATTTGCGAGAAAAAAGAAAAAAAAAAGATTGCGAGCGCAAAATAATGTGGTAGTAAGCAGGCAGGCTCGAGCCCGTACCACGGGGGAGAAAAAGAAAGTGAAAAAAATCTTGATGCTGTTGCGCCCATCACCAAACTAGAACCGACGTAGGCTTAAATTAAGGCTAAACAATCGAAAAGAGGCGATGACTTTTGAACATATCGGCGAAAAAGCGACCCCTCCCAGTTGAGGGTGAAAGAATGAATGTTTTGGGCCAATTTTTCGATATTTGTCGCCCAAAGAGTTGAGATTCAAAACGAATAACAATCTCGTGAATATCCATCGCCTCTATCGAAAGGTTTTGCGAGACATACAAACATACACACATACATTTAAACAGACAGGTGAGATTTATGCTATATATAAATATATATATATATATATATATATATATATATATATATATATATATATATATATATATATATATTGTTTGTAAAATATAGTTATCCATTAACACGTGTTTTGTCGTCTACGACTCATCAGAGTGGCTGAATCTAGCGAGATTTGAAATCGGGACCTCATGGTAAGAAGCGTGAACGGCTACCATTGTGCTATCTCGCACGACTGCTGAACGTATCGCGTTTCATGCAGATGTTTTTTTATTTTATTTATTTTTTTTGCGATACTTTTTTGAATTAATTGAATTATTTATACGAAAGCGCAATTTTTACTTAAATGCGAGTTGGAAATAAATTTCCTTTTGACCAATTTGACAAATTATTCAACTACTCTGATGAGTTGTAGATGACGAAACACATATCAGTGGATGATTATATTTTAAAAAGAATACATATGCCGCTCCCCATTTTGGTGTACCAACTTTGTTAAAGGGACATTTCCAACATTCAGATGAGTAAAGCAAAACAGAAAGTACACTGATCGAGTAAACACTGATCTTGGTTTTGACAGAGATTCCACGATCACACCACAGCCGCTTTCCTAGTGTTTCAAATGCCGTGATGGCCCTCCGAATGTGAAGACGTATCTCTGCACCCAGAGAGTCATCTCTGGGGACTGCTACCTAAGTACACAAAGGTGTCCACAACATCCAGCCGACTTTCCCCCACATGGATATTTGGTTCAATGTATATAGATCCAGGTGCAGGGATGAACATCACTTTCGTCTTCTTAATGCTGATAGTTAAGACAAAGGCATCACACGCTGCTGGAAAACAATTCATTATAGTTTGCATATCGCGATCCGAATGAAACACAAAATCAGCATCATCAGCATAGAGTAGTTCCCTAACTAAACCTCCAAAGGTTTGTGACTTTGCATTAAAACTTCTTAGATTAAATACTTTGCCAGTAGTCTTAACGTGGAAAAAGACACCTTTATCGCAATCCTTAAATGCGTATACAAGAAGCACTGCGCAGTATATTGAGAATGGAGTAGGAGCCGGAATATCCCCCGTTTCACACCGTTGTCAACGGCAAACTCCGCAGACAATTGCCCGTTGTATGCAACACGAGCCTTCATATTTCTGTGGAGTTCCTGAAACATCCTGGCAAAGGTAGGCGGACATCCAATCTTCCCAGGAATTATCCACAAGGCCTGTCTATTTACGGTATCGAACACCTTTGTGGGAGGGGGGTCCACGAATACTTGATAAAGTGGCATCTGTTGTTCCATACATTTTTCCTGCAGCTGCCTTGCAGTAAATATCATATCCACAATGCCCCTACCCTAAGTGAAATTGCATTACGCTTAAGGAATAATCTATAGATATATATGATATATAACTGTGCACTTTAATTGCCATTTATATTTTCAAAACTTACGATCTAGCTCTACTTACGTATTCAGCACTGTTGAAGTAAATACTGAAAATAAATAAAAATGTTATATATATATATATATATATATATATATATATATATATATATATATATATATATATATATATATATTAACAGGTACATGATATCATAAAAAACTTAGACCTGTAAAATCATGTGTACCCGATCTCATCCCGGCTGTACTATTAAAAAAATGGTCCGCTGAAGTTGCTGCACTTCTCTCCAAACTTTACAACAAATGCCTTAACAGATCTTGCTTTTCTGACTGCTGAAACTACTTCTGTGGTACCAGTTTTCAATAATTCTGGCTAAGGAATTGACCCATTAAATTATCACCCCTGCTTTTCGCCAAAATATTTGAGACCATAATTAAGCAAGCTCAACACTATTACCTTACATCAGCTGTTAAACGCCTAACTGACAATCAATATGGATTTAGGCAAGCCCGTTCCACAGCAGATATCCTAACTGTAATCTCTGAACGTATATACGGTTCACTGGACAAAGCAGGGGAGGGTAGAGCGGTAGCCCTCGATATATCTAAGGCTTTTGACAGGGTATGGCACGATGGTTTTCTAAGGAAAATTTGATCATATGGTATCACTGGAAAGAATACATAATGTAATTAAATCCTTCTTAAATGAGAGAAAAATCCAGGTCGTTTTTGACGGTCATATACCTAAACAATATGATATAAATGCGGGAGTACATCATGGGTCTGTCCTAGGACCTATATTATTCCTGATATTTATAAATGTCCTACCTGGTAAAATTGTTTCTGAGATGGGTAAATTTGCTGATGACACTACTCTCTATAACAGGCACAAGGAGAAAACAAATGACCACATATCCAAGGAAATGGCAGAAACACTAGAGGATGACCTCCAATCCGTAGTGGAATGGGGACATACATGTATGGTCACATTCAATGCTGCCAAGACTAAGCTTGTTTTCTTCAATAACTACAAGAACCCTTCTCTACCACCAATAACAATGGCCAAGAACACATTACCTGAAAGTACTTCTCTTAAACTCCTCGCTAACGTCCACAGGGAAGATGAACTGAAATAGATGCATTGGGAGCATTGCTTAGGCTGCTGCAAAGAATGTGGGTTCTCTCTACCGTGCTAGAAAGCTACTTATTTCTGAAAGTATCCTGTACTTCTGTAAGGCCACCATTCGCCCATGTATGGAGTATTATTGTCACGTTTGAGCTGTGCGTCTGCTACTTGTCTCTCACTCCTGGACAGGGTTCAAAGGAGGGTCGCCAACCTGATAGGTCCTAAACTGTCATTTAGGCTTCAGCCTCTGTCCCATCGATGAAATGTTGCATCCCTCTGTCTGTTCTACAAGTATTTTAATGAATGATGAATGCTCCAACGAATTTCAAGTATTTGTACCCCTTCGACGTAAATGCCCCCGACAAACCCGACAAGCAGCTAAATCCCACCCCTTCACAGTAGAGATCCCTATGTGTAAGCACCTTGAAATCCCAAGTGGTCACCCATTTAGTGCTGAGCAGGGTCAGCGTTGCTTAACTTCGGTGATCCAGCGGGAGCCGGTGTGTCAACGTGATTATGCCGTAAACATACATACATACATACATACATACATACATACATACATACATGTGTATGCATATATTTTTAACAGAAGATCGGCCCATTACACGTATCGTTTCAGTCGGACATGTATTGTTTTTACTCATATTTATTTATGTGGTCATCATCACCATCGTCATAGACATCAAAGAGATCTGGCGCCCTTACAACGGTTTTTCCTATATGAACTTTTTTAACAGAAGATCGTGACCAAGGTCTGCCCTTACACGTATCGTTTCTGTCGGGCATTTATTGTTTTGACTTATTTATATGTTCATCATAACCATCGTTATAACGTCAAAAAGATATGGCGTCCTTTAAACGGTTTTTCCGATATTAACTTTTTGTCGGGCATGTATTGTTTTTGTTTATGTATTAATTTATTTAAATTGATTTGAACGTGAATAAGTAAAAGCAAATTAATTAAATTAATTTAATTGGTCGTCATGATCGCTGGGGAGTTTTGCCGTTTTAAACGCTCCTCCGGTATGGGATTTGCACAGACATTGCAACTCATGACCACCTATTTTTACGTGTCGTGTGTTTTGGAGTTGTTTTTATTTATTTGTTGTTGGGACTCTGATGAACAGCGTATGTGCTGCACCGTATAACTGGATCCTCACTACCTCGAAGGCCAAGGTTTTTTAACCAAAGGCTAAGGATGAGTTAACCCTGACAGCAACCTCCAGAGAAGCTTAGGCCCTGTCAGCTGTGGCATGCATGATCCACCGGAGTGTGGAGTATGCTCTGGTGCTCAGCAACCTAAATCCCAGTCATAGATCAAATAAAATGGCATAGGGGGGTGTAAAGGCTCCCGTTATTCGCGGTAAAGACAACTTCTCTAGGAGAAAGAAAACCCTGATATAAAACTTGCGTATTTTTTGCATCCAATGATGTTGACTTGCTCTTTTTTTTTGTTCAATGTGACAGCTGGTCAGAGAGTGGGATTCGCTCGATGCAAAGTCTTTCCTCACTATAAAAAGCTTTAAGCACAGGTATTGCTTGATCTATAACAAAAAAATAGAGTCTGGCTGTAGCATAAAGCGGCAAACAACCATTAAATGAAGGCCAATAATATAGATATGAACGCCAATGGCAATAAGGGCTCTGGAACTTCCAACGTTTTGCCCGGCAGGTGTCTCAGGGCACCACAAACATGCTACTGCGAGGAAATGTATACCAATGAACATCGGCTGTTGGAATGTGCGGATGCTGCTTGACTTGCCGTCAGCAATAACGCGTCCAGAGTGTAGATCTGCTGTTGTATCTAAGGAACTCCGGCGTTATGACATGGACATAGTTGCGCTGTGTGAGACTGGGTTGGCTGATGAGGGGCAGTTTTCTGAGTTGGCTGGGGACTACAACCTTTTCTGGACACGGAGTGGGCAAGTATAATAGCAATGGTCTGATATTGTGTCCGTTTTGTTCAGAGATGGGTTTTAAAATTGGTAACACCATGTTTCAGAAGAAGGACAAATTGAAGACGACTTGTATGCATCCTGGTTCCAAGTAATGGCACTTGATAGACTATGATCGGAAAACATGAGATGAGGGGCATCTGCACTGTTCGTGTCATGTGTAGTGCAGAGTGCTAGACTGACCATCGTTTGGTCCGTGCAAAGGTTAAGTTTGTTGTGAAGCCCAAGGTGAGGGGACCTGGTGTGGCTATCCCAAAGATGGAACAAATTGACTGTGAAATCCTTTGGCCTGCTTTTAGGGAGTCTGTCTATGAGGTATGTGAGAGAGTATTAGGTTACTGTGAGCGTAAGCATCAGGATTAGTTCAATGAGAATGATACTGAAATTCAGGCTCGGCTTGATTCAAAGGCCAGGGCGTTGCATGCTTATCTCGAGGGTGGTTTGACGGATGGTGAGTGATCGACTGAGGGCGAATTTGAAATCAACCAAAGGTGAGGTGCAGAGGAAGTTGTGAAACATGCAGGACGAATGGTGGAGGCAGGTGCCTCGAATTCTAACAACCCCAAGGTCTTATACAGCCTACTGCATGCGGTTTATAGACCATCCAGATCATTTATCACTCCATTGCGCACAAAAAATGGTTGGGATCTTCTTCAAGACCCTGTCGATATTCTTCGTAGATGGAGGGAGCATTTTAATGACCTCCTGAACAGGCCTTCTTACGTTGATCAGGAGTTTGTTGGGTCGATTCCTAGCAACCCAGTCAAGGATATCTTGGCAGAGGTTCTCTCTCTCTCCAGGAGGTTGAAGTGGCTATTCATAGGCTGAACAATGGAAAATCCCCGGACATGAATCTGTTTCATGCAGAGATCTTTAAATGTTCTGGTCCCAAGATGATGCAGCACTTGGCGGATTTGTTGTAAACTGCTTGGTGTGATGAGTGTGTTCCACAGAATTGACGGGATGCATTGATGGTGGTGCTATACAAGGGAACGGGTGTCAGATATGAATGTGGAAACTATTGGAGCATGTCTTTGCTGTCAGTAGTCGGTAAGGTGCACTGTAGGATTATGCTTGACAGAATGCTGGAGCACATTGCTGACGATGTTTTGCCTGAGTCGCAGTGTGGTTTCAGAAGTAATCAAGGGACAGTGGATATGATTTTTACAGCCAGGCAACTACAGGAGAAATGTGTAGAACAGCGAAAGTGTCTGTATCAAGTGTTCATCGATTTAACCAAGGCCTTTGGTACAGTCAATAGAGATGCTTTATAAGAGATTCTGAAAAAGCTTGGCTGCCCTGACAAGTTTGTAAGCATCTTAAAGCTATTCCATGATGATATGAAGGCTGTGGTCAACATTGCAGAGAAAACTGGCTGATCCTATTTCAGTAGAAAATGGTGTTAAGCAGGGAGACATTCCAGCACCCACCCTCTTTGCTTTGTATTTCACCATGGTCTTTTGGATGTCATTCAGGTGTCTATATTCGCTACCAAACTAATGGGGGGGTCAACATTAGGCGTTTCGATGCGAGCACGAAAATAATAACCAACACGATTCGTGGCTTGCTCTATGCAGATGACTGTGATCTTGTGGCTCATACGGGGGCTGGTATGCAGCATATTGTGGACGCCTTTGCGGTTGCCTGTAGCGCATTGGGGCTCACTATCAAACACAAAATGTGCCAGGCGTGCCATACTATAAACCATCAGTTTATGTCTATGGATCGAAGATAGCAGTTGTCGCTACCTTTGTGTACTTGGGTAGCACGCAAAGCATGACCGGTGCCCTAGATGACAAGGTCCCGTTATGAATCAGCAAGGCAAGTGATGCTTTTCGAAAGTTGGACAAGCGTTTGTGGAGCTGTCGTTGAATTTCGCTATCAACAAAGATCAAGGTCTTTGCCGCATACGTTCTTTTTGCTCTTCTCTGTGAGACTTGGACAACATACAGGAAGTATCTGAAATGTCTCGAGCGGTTTCATAAGCTGTGCCAACGACGAATCTTAGGTGTGCGCTGGTAAATGTATGTCAGTGATATTGAGGTTCTTTAACAGACGCAATGTCTAAGCATTGAAGCTCTAATTATCAAACATAGACTGAGATGGAGTGGTCATGTGGTAAGGATGACAGACAACCGACTTTCCAAACAATTCCTTTATGGTGAGCTCGCCGAGCGAAGGCATTTGACTCAAAAGCCTAAAATGCGGTTCAATGATTGTTTGAGGTTCACCTTAAAAAATGTAAGATGAATAAGAAAACTTGGGAGAGCCTGGACTTGGGTCGTGGAGAGTAGAGAAGGGCCTTGCGGGGAGATGTGTGCAAGTTTGAGGCTGACCGAATCCAGTATGAACAACTGAACGGAAACGGAAGGTGCAAGAGGCAGTTAATGAGTGAGGACGGCAAATTGGTCTGAAGTGTGAGGCGTGCAGGAGACTACGTCTGAGCAGAGCTGGACTGAAAAGCCACTAGACTGCTCATCAGCGCAATGTGCCACAAAACAATCATATGCTGCCAGAATTAACTTGTGGCAACTACGGGAAGATGCAAGACTGTAGGCGATTTAAAACGGCATATGACTGTTCAAAGAAGTAACCCTCCAACATGTGACTAGTGGCGCTCATATCTGCACCACGTGTGCCAAAGAATGCCCTTTTTGGCCAGGCTTTGTATAGACATACATGTATATATATTAGTGATGGGACGATTCCAATATTTTCCCGATTCCGATACAATTACGAATTCTGTGCTCAATTTCCAATTTCAATACAATTACCGATTCCGATTCTTTATAAATCTCTAATTATTTAACTATTGTTGCTTCCGATTTTCGTAAAAACACATAACGATTTTAGCTTTACTGGTATTTTAAACCAGCAATGGAAGATTTTGGTTTGAATAAAATCAAATAAAAAAGACAATTTAAAAGAAACGTTTTGGCAGCGGAGAACCGGCATCAGTTTTCCGATTCCGATACCGATGCCGATATCCCCAAATCTATTAAGCTGATTTTTTTTGGCAATGCTATTGCTTACGGTTATGATATTACTAAGAAATCTAATTATTATGTTTGTGGGAATGTATATAAACAAGGAATACCACAGAGTAATAAAAGAGCCTGATTTTGGCTTTATAGGAGATGGGTTTAGTTGTGCAAGGAATTCGTTTTCTATGAAGATAAATTTTCCTTGGGCGAAAATACCACAAAATCAGAAATCTAATTCTGGATCACAATAAGATCTTTATCGAAGACGCCTACCTGCTGTACGCAATCAAACGGAGAATTATCGAACAACAAAAATACTACAATCCGTGCACCGCAAAGACAGTCAGAATGCATGTAATCGATATGCCATTTTTTTATTGTATCAATTTCACATCGAAGTTTTTCAAAATGTAATACTTGAGAAAAATTTCTTAACACAGAGATAACCGCCAGACTCTCTCTCTCTCTCTCTCTTTCTTTCTTTCTCTCTCACTCTTTCTTTCCATCTATCTATCTTTCTATCTATCTATCTACCGTCCTACCTACCTACTTACCCACTCCACACTACAATTCATTCATACGCCTTAGACTTTTGTAATTGAATAAACACTGTCTAAACTTCACAAACTTTTCCCTCCCGGATTGGCTCCTATGGATGGAAATCACAATTGATAATTTCATCATCACCCGTTTCCATTACCTGGGCAACATAAAAAGACGAAGCAGAAGCATATGCATCTCAAAGTCGGCAGCAAAAATTGTCAGGAAAAATTTGCAATATTCTTTATTTTGGGGGAGGGGGTATAAAATAATAAATAAAATGGAAATCGTTTTATTGTTTTGAATTTGTTTTTAGTATTATACAAAATATTACTTTATGAAATACTAGTAGTTCACCCCGGAGTTGCTCGGGCCCCATGTACTGTTCATAACTTTATGTGCATATATTTAAAAAGTTGGACTCATGTCCAGGTAACTTATATCTAAAATTTCAAGTGTTTAGACCTAAAATTGGTGGAGGAGTTTCTAAGAATCTGCAAAGGTCAAGTCTTTCAACTTTGACCTCTTGGCAGCCAAAATTTCGCTCAAAAACTAATTAAGAAGCTTGCTGCATGTTTGAATACCCTTTATGCATTTTTTTTAAATATTTAGACCTAAAATTAACTGAATAGTTTGCTAGACACCGCAAAGGTAAAATCTTTTGAACTTTGACCCATTAGCAGCCAACTTTTCGGCCAAAAAACGATTAAAAAGCTTGCCTTATATCTGAATACACTTTATGTAAAATTTTAAATGTTAAGAGCAAAAATTTGCTGAGTAATTTGGTAGAGACCGCAGAGGTCATTGTTTTTTTTATTTGACCACAATTTTGACGCTTTAACATTTATTGCTTTGGGCTCAAATCAAATTAAAAAGTTTGATCCATGTCCAAATAACCTAGATCTAAAATTTTCAGTGTTTGGATCCAAAATTGGCGGAACAGTTTGCTAGAGTTCTCAAAGGTCAAATCGTTGAACTTTGACCACTTGACAACCAAATGTCTGACTGAAAACTGATTAAAAAGATTTCATCAAATCTCACTACCCCTTGTGTAAAATCTTGAGTCTGTAGACTGAAAATTGACAGAGTAGTTTGGTAGGGAAATGTATACACATATGCAGACAACCTCACTTTTATATATATTATTATTTTTTATATATATATATATTATTATTATTATTTTATTATATAAATATTATTTATATATATATACATATATATATATTTATTTAATAAATCTCTCTCTCTCTTTATATATATACATATATATATATACATATATATATATATAAAGAGAGAGAGAGATTCATTTAATTCTTTTCTCTTTTTTTTTAGAAAAATAAAATACTTTTTTATCTCACAAAGTTTGTTGCGAACTTCGAGTCACATGTTCTTCTGCATGACTTAAAAACAAACATTCTACACCTGCAAAGTGTGGGAACCCGATTTTATCCCTACTATATTAATAAAAATGTTCTACTGAACTGTTTTTGTCTTTAATGTAGTGGAAGTCTGTATAACACAGAAAGATGTAAATCGTGTATATATTCATACGTTTCTATTATCATCTAGTGATGTGATAGTATGCGAGTGTATATATGATCGTCTAGCTAAAGTTCTTTGTTTTGTGTATGTACATTTTTTTACATAGGCATCATCACTTATCAAGGCCGAGGCCACTCGAGGATAAGGGTTAAATAGTGCACAGTAGACAATTGGACAATATAGTAATCGTTAGTAATGAAAATTCGGTAAATTTGATAACAAGTGGAACAGTTCATCAAGAACTTGTTTACGTTAGACTTGAAGACAACCATATTTTAGTCAGCTGGAAAGCACGAAAACGGAAGACAATTCCACAGGCGTACAGTTCTAAGAAAGAAGCTTTGTTCATGGAATATACATTTAGGTTTAGGCACATATAAAGTGGGGGGGAAATATTGATAGTGTTTTCTTGTAGACGGGTGTTTCTTGTGAAAGTTTGGCGAGCGGGGACCATAGATTGGAGATCAGTCGAGCACTTTCCATGAAAATAACGATAAAACAGAGACAAACTCGCAACATCTCTTCTGTGAGAAAAGGGTTGCTGCAGAGAAGAGAAAACTACGAGGCTACGAAGTCTATTTTGAACTCTATCAAGGCAGGATAAGTACTTTCTAGCAGCACCTGCCCAGATGTGGCAACAGTACTCCATCCTTGGACAAACTGGGCTCTTATATAGATAGATAATTGCATCGGCAGTGAGATATCTACTGGATCGACAGAAGGATCCCACCATTTTTCCAGCGGCCTTAGCAACGGATTTAATGCATGTGTTCCATTTCAGATCAGGAGTAACGGTTAAGCCCAGAAACTTTTCAAAACATGAGGCCTCCCCAAGACGACAGCTATTCATTTCAATTGATGCCAGATGGGGATTAGAGCGTTGATGATGTAAAGATAAAAGCTTGGTTTAAGATGCATTAAAAGTAACCAGCCACCGCTTTCCCCATTGTACCACGTGCTTAAGATCAGGAGAGAGAGAGATAGAACTTGGTCATTTACGGTCTTAGATGTGCTACCATAGATAGTAGTGTCATCAGCATAGATGTCTACGAATGATGTAAGGATGTGATTGGAAGATCATTAATATAGATCAGGAAGAGAGTTGCGTCCAGGGTGGACCACCGAGGGACTCCAGCATTAATACTGTGAGCTTCTGATTTCTACTCATCAACCACTACTCTTATGAACCTATCAGAGAGAAATGATTTAATAATTGAGAAGACATTTCCAGCTTTACCGTAGCTGGAGATCTTGTGAAGTAAACCTTTATGCCATACTCTACCAAAGGCCTGTCATATGTCAAAATCCATTGTCCTAGAAAGGTAGCCTCTGTCGAGCAATTCGCTAATCCTATGAGATATAACTGTAGACACATCTGCTGTAGATCTAACAGAACGGAAACCATATTGCGTGTCACTAAGAACGTTACATTTAAATACAGTTCCTAACGGAACAAGAATATATATATATAAAGACCTTTACAACACAAAGGACGAATAACATTTATTTCTGGGTTTCAACAACTGGCCAATCGGGAAACATATCTAATCCATCTTTGGTCTTGTTTGTCAGAAAAGTTTCAATGGAAATTCTCCCCAAGAACGACAGTTTCTAGTTTTATTTTCGGCAACTTTTTATTCCATAGTGTTTTCCCCTCTAGGGAAGTTGCAACGCTTATCCTTTGTTTCTTACACCCCTCGCTCTCTTGTGTACTTCCAACTATTACGATCGGTCAGCTCCTAAACTCAACCTCCCCTCTCCAACGACCCAACTCTAATTCCCACGTATCTCAAAAAGATCATCTCCCGTTCTAAAGAACGCCATTAGTATCCGTCTCTAAGATCATCACCTGATGTTTTTACACGTCATTATTTCTAAGTTGTCAACTAAATTGTTATGATAACATTTGTTAACATTCCTAAATTAATGTAAATAAATATTCTAAATATTTTGATTATTCTAAAACATTTTTTGATGACAAAATTTTTTTACTTGAATAATCATAATAATCGTCGATCAGAACATCTTTGAAAGAAATAGCTTGAAAAATTTTTTCCCAAAAAGTTTTCGTTCGCTCTTCGTTAAAATCTTGAATCTCAAATTCGAAATAATCCACCATCTTGAAATTGTTAAACGTCTTTCTGAACAAGGGTACGCATTTAGGGATGTATTTTCTATTGCGGATATTCTAACAGCCATATCTAAACGTATGTACTTTACACACTAGATAAAGCAAGTAAAACTAGGGCAGTAGTGATTGATATATCTAAAGCCTGTTACAAGGTCTAGTATGAAGGTCACCTCAGGTAAATCAGTTCGTACGATATTATTTGCCGAATATTTAATATAATCAGATTTTTCTAAGATAAATCAAAGAAGCAGACTGTAGTCGATAGACAACATACCATTTATCTGAACTTTATTATTCATTGATTTTCATAGACGATTCCCCGATGCAATCGCGTCCGAGATGAATATAATTGATGATGACACCACACTTTATTTTAGACATGCGTGAAAAGTGAACACATATCGAAAGTAACGGCTGAATATTTAGAAAATGATCTCCAGTTAGAAGTAAAACGAAGCCAAAAATGCATGGTTACTTGCTATCAAAGCAAAACTTATTTCGTTAAAGAATTACAAGAAATCTTTCCAACGATAGATTTACATGGATGATAACACGCTGATCGAAAGTTCAACGTTCAAACGTCCCAATCTAACATCCACGGGTAACATGATTTGGAATAAATACATAGAAGATATTGGCAAGTCTGCTGATAAGAAAGTAGAATCCCTCTACCAGACTAGAAAACTTCACACCTATACCAGTATCCTATACATTTATAAAGTCACCATTCTTCCATGTAAGGAGTATTATTGTCCTATCTGGGCTGGTGCACTAATGACTAGTCTCTCCCTATTGGGTAGGATTCCCAAAGCAGTATCTAACCTAGTAGGTTCTGTGCTGTCGATCAAACTCCAATCCTTGTTTAATTACCGCAGTGTTGTATCCCTGTTGGCATCTTATATCTTTATAAAACCACTATTGATCCATGCAGGGAGCATTTTGCCCTATCTGGGCTGGCGTACCAATCACCAGTCTCTTCCTATTGAGTCAGATTCCTCTCCCCCCCCCCCAACAAAAAACAAACTTTAACCTAATAGATTCTGCGTTGTCTACCAATTTCCACATCATGCTAATGTTGCATTACTCGGTTTAACATTCACATGAAATATGCAAAGAATACTGCCAGTGTCAGATTACCTTACACGTTGTAGCCTCAGTCACATAGTAAACAAAGAGTAGGAAAGAACTTCAACTCGTTTTTTGCCTGTTGTAACAACAGCATTTATTTCCTCATTCTCCCGTCACCCGTGACTTCTCGTTACGTGATCGTCTCTCTAACGTGCTCTTTCTCCTTTTTGTAGTCTTTTTCCTAACCGGTGACGTAATTTTGCGGTCTGTTACACCAAGTCCATTGCAAAATAGTGAGCTAACAAAACATTTCCCGCCCGCCATTATTTTATATATATATATGATTAAAAGCAATCATATATATATATATATATATATATATATATATATATATATATATATATATATTATTTTTTAAATATAACTATTCACTGACATGTGTTCCAAGTAGATAATTATATTTTTAAAATAATGCATATGCCGCTCCCAATTCGGGTATACCAAAATTGGTTAAAGGGAAAATTATTCCCAACTCGCATTTAGGTAAAAATGCACTTTCTTATATATTATTGAAGTCATTCAAAAGTATCGCAAAACAAAAACCAAATAACACACACACACACACAAACGCACACACACACACACATATATATATATATATATATATATATATATATATATATATATATATGACTGCTACATTTTTAAGCTTGCCATCTCTTCAGATTGATGCAGAGCATCTATGCACACCTAGATGGCTCTTCAAACTGGCTACACCCTTGCAGAGGTGACAAGGGAACTTACCATTATTTGTTGGTGTGGGACTTCATTATACTCTGTGCAGTCGCTCACGCACACACACAAACACACACACATACACACACACATACACACACATACACACACATACACACACACTTGCGCGCAAATAATGAACCATTGTTCATTGCAATTTTCCCCGCGCATTTTGAAAAAAACAACATAATCTCTCAGCAACAGCGCAAATTCAAATACGCCCGTACACTTTTCTCAAAAAAACAAAAGTAAAAATAACACATTTTTGGCGGATGTAGGTGCATTTTAATCAGCAGAAGGTTCGTTTCATTTTCATTCTCATTCCATTTTTTTTATTAGTAAATTTCTAACCACCACTACAACTCCTTTGAGAATCAAGCAATCATATATATATATATATATATATATATATATATTATTTTTTAAATATAACTATTCACTGACATGTGTTCCAAGTAGATAATTATATTTTTAAAATAATGCATATGCCGCTCCCAATTCGGGTATACCAAAATTGGTTAAAGGGAAAATTATTCCCAACTCGCATTTAGGTAAAAATGCACTTTCTTATATATTATTGAAGTCATTCAAAAGTATCGCAAAACAAAAACCAAATAACACACACACACACACAAACGCACACACACACACACATATATATATATATATATATATATATATATATATATATATATATATGACTGCTACATTTTTAAGCTTGCCATCTCTTCAGATTGATGCAGAGCATCTATGCACACCTAGATGGCTCTTCAAACTGGCTACACCCTTGCAGAGGTGACAAGGGAACTTACCATTATTTGTTGGTGTGGGACTTCATTATACTCTGTGCAGTCGCTCACGCACACACACAAACACACACACATACACACACACATACACACACATACACACACATACACACACACTTGCGCGCAAATAATGAACCATTATTCATTGCAATTTTCCCCGCGCATTTTGAAAAAAACAACATAATCTCTCAGCAACAGCGCAAATTCAAATACGCCCGTACACTTTTCTCAAAAAAACAAAAGTAAAAATAACACATTTTTGGCGGATGTAGGTGCATTTTAATCAGCAGAAGGTTCGTTTCATTTTCATTCTCATTCCATTTTTTTTATTAGTAAATTTCTAACCACCACTACAACTCCTTTGAGAATCTTGTCAAAATCCTTGCTGAATTATAGATGAAACCAGAGATATTATAGCAATATTTGCGAGGTCTGGGAATGTATATATATATATATATATATATATATATATATATATATATATATATATATATATATATATATATATATATATATATATATATATATATATATATATATATATATAAATTATATAACAAATGCAAAAATTAACTTGAAATAAAACAAAATAAATAAAACAAAATAACATTATAGAGATTAAAAAAGAACTTTGCTAATGCAGAAGTATACGAGGCTCGAATTTTGCAGCAAAGTGTCGGATAAAAGAAACATTATTTTTCTAAAACAAAATGAAAGAAATCTATTAACATTTCATAAAGTAATATGTATTTTTTATGTATTTTTTATGTATTTTTTATGTATTTTTTATGTAATTTTTATGTATTTTTTATGTATTTTTTATGTATTTTTTATGTATTTTTTTATGTATTTTTTATGTATTTTTTATGTATTTTTTATGTATTTTTTATGTATTTTTTATGTATTTTTTATGTATTTTTTATGTATTTTTTATGTATTTTTTATAATACTAAAAATAAATTCAAAACAATGAAACAATAACATATTTATTATCTTATGCAAAAATAATAATCAGTATAATGCGTGTTTATTTTTTTATCTGGGACAGTTTGCTGCCGACTTCTGCATCACCAAAACATTATAAAAAAAAAACTAAAATAATGTTATCAGTACATACAGAACCAGCCTACCATCGAGTCTTAAGCAACTACATCAGTATAAACACAAGTTATAACAAAACTTTTATAAATAAAGAAAATGCGCTGACATAAAAGACCACTACTGATTAATCTCCCTTCCAAAACAATTCCCACAACACCCTCTCACAAAACGGAACAACCCCACAATAATAATAAAGCATTTTGGGCTCATTATTTCCCTTCCCCATTGTATACGATACCGAATTTCTGTATTAACTACCTAATTGAACATAAAGCTAACTGTTTGAACCATATCTCAAAATAAAACCTTGGGTCCGAATCAGAACAATTGTCAGAAAGCATTTTAGCAACACGCGCTCGAGCTGGTTCACAGATATCACAAATTTTGAGATAAGTAAAGAAAAAAAAACTTCGAAAACCCCACTGTAAAAATACACAACTAAACAAACGATAAACAATAATAATAATGACTCCATCTATATTAAAAAGAAAAACATTTTGAAAATCATCCTAAAAACAAACAATAAGAACGGACAGGTTTTTTAGGAGACGAGATATCATTTATGAGACGCTTTTAAGAAAGTGAACACCGCCTGACTTGAATCGGTGATTTGTACTCTTTCCGCTTTGTTAAGACTTTCTTACTAAGCGGCGCTGAAAAGTTGATCAGTTTCTACCAACCAGTTCCATTTCATATCAAGCGTGATCAAATAAACGAAAGCTGGGTACACTCAACATACACTGTAATTGTTGTGGCCCCCATAAGGGTCTGAAAGAAAAGGCACAATTCAGTATTTTGGGAAGACAAATATATTCCATAGAAAAGCAAATACAACAAATAAACGGTATGGTTATACGTCAGTCCGATTGCCACGTGCATAACTTTTGTGTTGAGGTCGAGAGGCATATTCTTACGGTATTTATAGTAAGTGGAAGGGTGGACACATTAAAACAGTAATGTATAGTTTTGTTTTAAATAAAATACTTTATATGTATAATCAAAGTTATATCAAAGTCTTAGTGATTTAATGGTTTCGGGGCCAAATACGACAAGTTATATGAAAGGGAGAACGTTATCAGATGAAAACACACAAGATAAAAATCCATATACAAGGGACGTTCCAAAAGTAATGCCTTCTATTTTTTATTCCATGTGAATGGATTAGAGGAGTTTACAAATTGAATTATGATGACTGATCTTATGCATTCATGACCTGAAAGTTTCATCTCTATTGTAAAATATTAACGTTATGAGACTAAAAAGAACTACTGTCATGGACGTGCGTTAGAAAAAGAAATGCGTCATTGAATTTCTCCATGCAGAAAAAAAATTGAACCGATCAACAGTCACTAGCGTCTGTTAAACATTTACGAAGCTAATGGAGTTAAGTTTAACACGGGAGATGGATGTGTTGATTTCAGTGTGGTGACAAATACGTGAGTGACAAAACGCGCTCTGGACTTTTACAACGCAGGCATCGAAAGATGCTGGCAAACGTACATTTAGAATGGTGGTGACTATGTTGAATAATGAATTTTAAAGCACAAAAAGTTGCTCGTTTTAATGGTACCACGCCTGATTCCGTAGCTGTTATACGTTTTAGTTTTTGAATAACAAATTAGAAGGCTTTACTTTTAGAAAAAAAAAGCTACCATAAAAGTATCTGATCCCGCATTATATTTTAGAGCTCCATTACAATTTTAAGTAACCCTTCAAAGGTTTAACTATTGAATATAAAATCCAATTTATTTTGGGAATTGTTTCTGATAAAAAAAAATTATCTGAACTATCAAGTTGACAATAAAGTTTTAACTTTTAAATTCTTAATGAGCATTGCCAACGCAAAACAAATGTCCTTATGCCAATAACTTAAAAATCTTGCGTTCTGGTGGCGATGAAGTCGCTGAAGGCGGTTTTCATATCGCTTTTGTTTTTTCAACTTCTGTAAGGTCGGTTTAGCAACGTGCGGTCAGGAATTGTCGCGGAGGAGAATTGGGTTTTTTCTGTTGACTAATGCTGGGTGTTGTTGCAGAAGTTTCTGATGCATTTCATCCATTTGTTGACAGTACTTCCCGCCGTAATGGTTTCGCCTGTATTCAAAATACTGCAATGAATGAGACCGGTTACAGACCACCAAACAGTCAACATACCCTTCTTTTGGTGCAACTCTGGTTTCGGGAAGTGTCAAGGAGCTTTGTCGGCGTCTAACTACTGAGCTGAGCTGAGCGTCGCCGGCTGTCGTAAAGAACCCACTTTTCATCGAACGTCATAATCCGGTCGAGAAACGGATCGTTCTTGTTGCGTAAAAGAAGGGAAGATGACACTTCATAACGGCGTTTCTTTTGATTGTCGTTCAATTCGTGAGTCACTCATTTATCAAGTTTTTTTTAAAATCTTTCTAATCACTCTTAAGTGGTTGAAAATCGTCGTATATGTTACGTCTAATTCAAAAGCAAGTTCTTGAACAGTTGTACGTGGAGTTGCTTCGATTGAGGCGTTTAATCGATCGTTGAAAACATCCGATGACCGACCACTACGCTCATCATTTTCAAGACTCTCATCGGTGCAACGAAATTTCTTAAATCATTATTGTGATGTGCATTCAGTAGCGGTTCCTTGGCCAAAAGCTTCGTTGATGTTTCAGCAGCTTTTTTACCTAGCTTGAATTGAAATAAGAAAAATGTGCAAATTTGATTTGTATTAAACGTTCTGCAAAGAAGACAATTGTTTTAAAACGATTGTAATTTAAAAGAGCGAAAAATGCTCTTTTAAATGTTATATAAAACCTAAAAGGTATTATAGCGAAAGTTTATTTGAAAATACTTCAGTTGAAATCCAAATTAAAAATTCTGCAAGAACTTTCTTCGCAACCTTGTGTATATAATAACTGTTTTGTTTTATATTACGCCCACATACACACGCACACATTCTCTCTCTCCCTCTCCCTCTTCCTCTCTCTCTCTCTCTCTCTCTCTCTCTCTCTCTCGCGCGCACACACGCAGACATATAGTTTACTTTCCCTTATTACCGTCGGTTTCAAGGAAACACTAGAAACTTAATCCAAATGTGGCCGATTATATATAAGAACTTTTTAAAAAGTATTATCACATGCATGTGTGTGTGCGAATTTAATTGTATATATATTTGTGTGTGTGTGTGTGTGTGTGAGAGAGAGAGAGAGAGAGAGAGAGAGGTTAAATGCGAACATACCAATATTATAAAAAAAAAAACATGTACTTCCATTTTTATAATGATTTGTCCACATTGTCATTTACGCACGCACATTGATGTATTCTCGACAGTACACATGAAGGGAACGAGCGCGAGTGCGGGCAAGGGTCCGGGCATTAAGGGGTCATCCCTACTCGAAACACGGACGCACCCGCTCGCCCCCCCCCCCCGTTCACGCGCCACTCAACCTTTCAAGGCGTCTGGATGCATTAAAAGAGACACCGTTAAAACTAGCGGATAAACAGTTGTTGTGTCGCGATACAAACGGAAAATCTGATAGAAACAGAAAGCAAAAATAAAGAAGGGGTGCAGAAAGAGGAGGGGTAAGGAGGAGGAATAATAATAATAATAATAATAATAATAAGAAGAAGAAGAAGAAGAAGAAGAAGAAGAAGAAGAAGAAGAAGAAGAAGAAGAAGATAAGGAGTGATAGTAAAAAGGAGAAGATGAGGAGAAAGAAGAGAAAGGAATGGGTGGAGTCAGAGAACTAAAAAGAAGACAGAAGGGGAAAGAAAAAGAAGAAGAAGAAGAAATAGTAGTAGTAGAAGAAGAAGAATATTAAAAAGAAGAAGGAGGATGAATAGAAAGAGGAGGAGGAAGCGTGCGGAGAAGAAGGGACATAAAGAAGAACAGGAGAAAGAAGAAGAAGAAGAAGAAGAAGAAGAAGAAGAAGAAGAAGAAGACGACGACGACGACGACGACGACGATGATGATGATGATGATGATGATGATGATGATGATGATGATGATGATGATGATGATGATGATGATGATGATGATGATGATGCGGTGCAGGAGAAAAACAGTACGAAGAAGAGGACCAATAGTAGTAGTAGTAATAATAATAATAATAATAATAATAACAACAACAACAACAACAACAACAATAACAAGAAGAAGAAGAAGAAGAAGAAGAAGAAGAAGAAGAAGAAGAAGAAGCGGGGAAAATAGAAACAGAAAGGTGGAAGAAGAACAAATAGAAAAATTGATTAAATAGAATCGAAAAAAGATGTGCCCATAGAACTATTGAGTAGGAGAAAAATAAGAAATGAAAAAGAAAGAAAAGCAAGCAAATAAAAATACGGATGGAATGTAATTGATACAAGGCAAATAAAGATAGAAACAAATAAAGCTGTGAGTTTCATAACAAGTTGAAGATACGTCCTTGACAATCAGTCCGACAGTTGGAGAAGACCATCCCGCTATCATATGTGGAGCGCCAAGTCTCTCTGTCCGCTGCCAAAATCTCTAAAAGATTGAAGGCGATGTTGCAGTGCTTGAGGGTGTAGCGTTTCTTCGGGCAGCCGACGTTTCGTCGGCCGTGAGTGAGCTGACCGAAGAGAACTCTCCACGGTAGTCTTTTTTAGGGCATCCTGATGACATGGTCAAACGATCGAAGCTGACGACAGATAAGATGTAACTCTAGAGGGTCAACTTCAGCTCTCCTGCGAATCTCTGAATGGAACAACTTGTGCCATCAATGGATGCCGAGGATCTGCTGTAGTATGATGCGAAATGACTTCAGCAGTCTGAATTGATGGCCATACGGAACCCATATCTTGGAACCGTATAGGAGGGTGGGTATGACAACTGCGTTTTACACAGTGACCCTTGTATTAGTCTGAGATTGTGGTTAGCGAACACTCGGTCATTCACTTGAATGACCGAGTGTTCGCTAACAAAAGCAGAAGAGGCGAGATTAAGGCGGCGCTGAACTTCATTGCTAAGGTTGCAAAAGAACGAGAGATTGGAGCCAATATATGTAAAGCTGCTGATATTCTTTAGAGGGATAGCGTTGACAGTGAAGATGTGAGCATCAATTTGAGACACGTTTTGTAGTATTTCTGTTTCCCTGGTGTTGATAAGAAGGCCAGCTCGGTGGTAAGTGTTCAAGACTACGTCAGGACTGCGTTGAAGTCCGCTGGAGGTATGGCTAGGGAATGCATCATCATCGGCATACTTTAAGTTGAAGATGAGCTCTTCAGAGATTTTAGTCTTGGTCTGAAGACGAGTCAGGTTGAAAAGGATGCCATCAGCTTTATATATATATATATATATATATATATATATATATATATATATATATATATATATATACATACTGTGTGTATATGCATAGATAGATAGATAGATAGATAGATAGATAGATAGATAGATAGATAGATAGATAGATGGATGGATGGGTAGATAGCGAAAAACACTACGGAACCTTCCTACACAAATTCGAATAAGACATAAGAATGATTAATCGAAAAAAATACAAAAAAAAGATCATTAAGAAAAAATACTCCATGCTATTTAACAATATCTGTTTGAATGAAAACACAATATATGAAAACACAATATATATATATATATATATATATATATATATATATATATATATATATATATATATATATATATCCGGGCAGAGTAATACGAGCTTTCACGGACGGATTCCCCTCGCCCCCGCTTAGCCTGAACTTAATTACTTTAAAATTTAATTTGAAATTACTTTTTCTAATTAAGCCGATGATGAAGGTAATCTTTCTCTCTTTTTACTATTAGGTCTCATTTGACTGGGGACAGACTTCTCTTTGGGCTACTACACTGCCCGAAAAAAAAAACAATATTAATTATTTCAGCTGTTTTGAAGGCTTCCCAATCGGATTATATGCATCGTCAAGCTGGACTTATTTTGGGATCCATTCTCTCTAAAGAACTATTTTGCATTTCGGATCAACTTGAGAGGATTTTTTATCCAAGATGAAATATTATACGCGGTTTGTTTTTACATATATTTTCTTTTACATATCCAACATTTTTTCACTTTTTTATTTGGAATTTATACCTACAATAAATTGCGGTTTCACTTAATGCCTTAACTAGCCAATTCTAGCATATAATTTGCTTATTTCTTCATGTCATCTGATGAGATGAATAGCAAGAAGAGCATTCTTTGAAACTCAGCGGAATAAGGACTTTGTAAATTGTTTTTTGGACTATTCAGTCGAACAATAAAATTTTATTGTAAAGTTCAACGTACAGTTTTTATTTTTTTCTCTTATATAAGTATATATATATATATATATATATATATTTATATTTATATATATAAATAGTTATATATATATATATATATATCTTTTCTGATGCTAAAACGACTCCTTTAATTGTTTTTATTTGATTTTGTTTAAAGCAAAATCTACTGCTGCTAATAATAATGAAATAATAAATATTTATTGATTTTAAACTACGAGTAAAGCTAAAATCGATAGCTCAATCACGCTTTCTTTCCCTTTCTCTTATTATACTTTTCTCTCTTTTTCTTCACTTTCTATCTCTCTTTATCTCTCTCGTCACCTTCTTTCCATGTAAGTGGATCTCTCTCCTCACTGTGTATCTTTATCTTCTTTTGTTTCATCTGCATCATCTCTTAAAATCATCACTCGGGGGTATCGAAACGTGTTTCGTCAATCACTGTCTATCTCCGTCTATATATCTTTCTCTCACTCACTCCCTCGCTCTCTCCTTCCCCTTTAGTCTCTATCTCTTTTATTTTCTCTTTCTCCCTTTATTCAGTATCCCACACCCCCAACCACCACTCTACAATAACTCCCACATCCCGACCCCTACACCTCTGACCAAACCAAATTCATCGCATCACATCTTGTCGGCGTTTTTGGCGTCTGTCGGCTTTTAAAAGCTATGGCGTGGCAAGCGTAAAATGTAGAAAGACAAGTTCAAACGTACACAGAAACATACACAGATGGACATCCGCGGTCAGATAAACTCATACACACACATACACACACAGATACATACACACACATACTCTGCCAGACGTAAACACACACATAATATACATAACATGCACAGTATGCATATGAACATGTATTTTTGGTTTTCTTTTCAATATCGAGAGACTACGGATACCCGCTGCAATGGTGCTTGAACAAATTGTTTATAATGAAGCAAGGTTGCGTACTTCGATCGAACCTCCCACGAACTCATACCGCATGAGCTGGTGAAAATCTTTAGGACGACTCTAACCAATACATGGAAAAATAGAGAAAGCCGGGATATTATTTCGGAGTTTGTACACAACCGAATCTTGAGTTTGGTATTTTGCAAACTCGAATCAATAGCTAAAGAAAAGATATATTAATCTATACTTTCAATATAACGTTCAATCTTAAGTGCGGACGACACTCAAACTCCAATTGCGAATTAGTTCGAACTTCTAGTCAGTCGTGGCTGACGAAGTAAGTATGCTATTAATTTCGTACGGACTTCAGAGTTCAACATAAAGATTCCCGAGTTCAAAATAAAGATTTCCTAGTTAAACATATGATCTCCTAGATCAATATAAAGATTCTCGAATACAACATAAAGATTCCCCATTTCAACAAAAAGATTCATCAATTCAACATAAAGATTCCCGAGTTCAACATAAAGATTCTCGAGTACAACATAAAGACTTCTGAGTTCAACATTAAAGATTCCTGAGTTCAATATAAAGATTTCCGAGTTCAATATAAAGATGTTCGAGTACAGAATGAGTTTACATATTGTTTCAGCTAGAGGAAGATCCTCAAAAAGAGGAAATATCCAACTAGCATCGTCAGAATTCATAGATGGAATCCATCTATGAATTCTGACGATGCTAGACGATTGGAAAAGTATGTATGTCCTGATATCCTTCCGGAATCCCAGTCTCGGTTTAGAGGTGGGCGAGGAACTGTGGATATGGTGTTTCTGCTAGACAGCTCTTGGAAAAATGTATTGAACAGCGTATGCCTCTTTGCCAGGTGTTTGTGGACTTAACCGGAGCGTTTGACACATTCAACCGTGAGGCTCTCTGGAAAGTGCTGGAAAAATTTGGCTGTACACCTGCTTTTACAAACAAGTTCAAGCAACTTCATCGTAGTATGAAAGGTCGCGTCAACTTCAATGGTCGGCTTTCGGAAGAATTCCCCATTTATAATGGTGTGAAGCAGGGTGATATAGTTGCATCAACATTGTTTTCGCTCTATCTGACTGCTGTGCTCTGGTATGGTTTCCACGATTGTGATATGGGTGTTTATATTAGATTCTGAACAATCCAAAAGACTTGTTAGTGATGGACTTGTTAGGGAACTGTTCTTTGCTGATGATGCTGACCTGGTAACGCCAGTAGATATGCAACTAGTGATGGATCTCCTTATAGATGCTTGTACCTGCTTCGAACTGACAGTTAGTATTAAGAAAACAAAAGTCATGTACACTCCAGCTCCTGATGATCTGTATGTGGAACCTGATATCTTGGTCTGTGTAAAGCGCCTTGAAATCGTATATATATGAAAGTATCACGGTTCAATTGTACACTTAACAGAAACATTGATTTCGAATCCGCATCTGTCTTATCAAAAAATCAATATTTATCATATACTCTAGAACCTTCTGCCTGTGCTGTAATAAACTTCTTAATTGTGATATTAGATTGTATAATGGTGTTAACTTGGGTCAAAATCTGACTTTTTGTATTATATCAGACTTTTTTGATTATCGATCTTCGATACTGTTGTGGGGTACAAATCACCCCTATTTCAGAACTAATAAGTGGAATCAACCACTGGTTCCAGAGATTAAATGGAGACATTCATACCATGTTTAACCGCATACTACGAACACGTTCCTCTCATTTAGTGGCTCTTGTATTCTTTATGATAAATAGATATTATATTCATACACTTTATATTACTTGTGGTGTCTTTCATTTGTGACCCCTAGCAACAACTGGCTGACGAGGATGATGTACGAACTTTTCGGATCAAACTACAACAATTGCTTACAACAACTGGATGCCGAATCTTCGGCAAGGACTCACCCTAAAAAACAGCAATTGGAAAACAGCATTTAACCACCACAGGGATTAAAGAAGAAAAGAACACACGCGGAAATTCGAAATATATATATATATATACATGAAATTTATACGTAAAATTTTTTGTCTACTTTGGGAGCACCTTATCAAATGATGACACTCTTAATGCGAAAATAAGACAGAGAATCAGCAAGGCATCTAATGCTTTTGGACGGTTACAAGATAGAGTCTGGTCTGACGGTGATCTAACTCTGACAACTAAAATTTCAGTATATCAAGCATGTGTAGTACCATCCCTACTCTACGCATCTGAAACTTTGACCTTGTACCGGTTGCATATAGAATTGCTCGAGAGGTTCCATCAGCACTGCCTTAGACATATTTTTGGTTTAAAGTGGTATAGCTTTGTCCTTGATACATATGTCTTTTAAAAAGACTAAAACAACCAGTATTGCTACCATTGTTATTAAGAACCAGATGCGTTGAGCGGGTCATCTCATCTGGCTTGAAGATTATCGACTCCCAAAACAATTGTTCTATGGTGAGCTCTTTCTATGAAAAAGACCCCAGCACATGCCCAAAAAACGTTTTCGTGATAGCATCAAGGAGAGTCTGGTGAGCTTTCATATTCCTGTTGACAGTTGGGAGTCACTAGCGTATGATTGCAAGCAGTGGAGGACACTGATATACAGGGACACAGAACACTTTGAAGCAGCCAAAATAGACCGAGCGAAGCTCAAGAGAGCATGTAGGAAATGCCAAACCTTGCCACCCAACTATGGAGGTCTCTGGATCTGTAAGGTGTGTGATCGGGCTCTGTTGTCTAAGGCAGGTTTTGTTAATTACATGAAAGCCCACGATAATACAGATTCCGCTGTTGTTAGTTTCATCAAAACCAGTGAACGTTTTCAGTGTCATGTCTGCTTGAGGGTGAGCAAGTAGCTAGTAGGGCTAAAAAATCATCTTCGGGCACATGGACTTTCAGTGACTGAGGGAGTGGCTCTCATCTGACAAGACGTGTCAGTCATCACATATATATATATATATATATATATATATATATATATATATATATATATATATATATAACTTTTGAACCTATTCTCGGTTGTTTTAATTTTTTTAGTATTAATTCTATCAAGCAAGTTTTTTTTCACACCCAACATCTGGATAGTTACATTTTGATGTGCTCAATTTTATACTGAGTATGGGTTCCATTTACATTCCTTTCTTCAGAATTTTTCTTTATTTTTTTATCTGGTATTATTGTACTGAATTCTTTCTGAGAGTTATATTACCATTTTTCTTTTAATCAAAATTGTTTATATCAATATACGAATCCACCCTGACAGGAGTGAGACCTTGCCGACCTTTGGAACAGCTTATCGATCCTCCTATCTGGGAATTGCCCCGAGATATATAATACCATTTTCTTATGTTCCAATTTCTTAATCTCAATGTAAATGTCCACACGATGAGAGAGAAAACTTGTCAGTTATTGGAATTGATCTGTCATCTTTACATTTGGGATTTTTTTTAAATAATTATGTATTTATTAATGTTTTTATTAGTATTTGGCTCTAAACTCAAATTTAACTTTCAAGATATCACGACAATTCTACTAGGACTTTACAAAAATTTAACTTTCCACTAATTTTTTAAAAATTTTTGGATTAGTAAATTCCTGCTATGTTCTTTGTCCCTCGAAACCCCATTTTGAGGATTTCCCTTGAATTTATGCATTTTTTTTTCAGAATTTTTGAAAATGTTAAGGATTTGAATGTAGGTAGCTTAAACTTTGAAGTATACTTCTTTTACTTTAGGATTCGCTAATTTTTTTTATTTTTAATCTTTTTTATGCATCTCCGTATTCCTTACTTGTTTTTTTCTGTCTCCACTCCTTTTTTTTTCATATTTCCCTCTTTCTTCTCTTTCCTTTCCTTTTTTCATTTATTCTCTGTTTCTCTTTGCTCCAATCTCTAGTCCCCCCTCGCAAATCTTTTACGAAAAACACCCGTCTAGCTGAAACCACTGTCAAAATTTTCCCCACTCTTTATCTGTGATTGTATCCCACACATGGAAAATAACAATTAATTCACACTTGAGTTCGAGTAATACACGAGTGTATAACGATTTTATTTCTTATTAATCACAGTATTCTACTGTTAGCTATGATACTCCTGATTTAAAATTCGATTTAGAAATACATCAGATATTCACGAGATTGACCACATGAAAGTTGTCAGCATTCTAGATACAAATTTTCCTGAGCATCATTCTTGATACTGCTTTTTGTTGGCATTCGTTTCCCCGATATCTTTCTATTAAGAATTCTTTATAGAAAGATATCGGATAAAAAAAGGAAGGACCACATGAAAGTTGGCAATGTCCTAAATGAAAGTGTTGCTGTGGATCGAACTGGATTCGAACATGGTACACCCAGGTTGTCAGTTTGTGTTGTTAACTATTTAGCCGCCGTCGCCTATCTGACTAAACTTGGAAACGACATTCATCGTTTTGCACATTTCAATTAAATCGCCTTTTAATCTTTCTCTCTAGTAAGTAAAGTGCTCCACAATAGTCAAGGGCGACTTGAAGGCTCTCTTTGCATTAGCTACTACACCGAGGTGTAAGAGAGAGCGCCACCATTTTTATCACGGTTGATCCACTTACCCTTGGTCCTCAACCTACATTATTTAGCAAAGGGGAATCAAGTACCATTTTTTTAAATGTTTGGTATGAATCGATCGAGGATTAAACTCTAGTCTCCTGGCCATTTTGTTAACGTTATCACCGTTATCACCGTTATGTCAAAGAATAGTATTTAATACTAACGTTTCTAGACTCTTTCTATAATTGTAATTCTTTACGTTTGCTATTAGTTTTTATTTATTTATTTACCTACTTACTGTTTGTATGCCTTCGAATCTTTTTAATATTGTATTCCATTTTTTTTTCATGTCTAGACATTGGAGTTCAGTCCTCAGTGCAATAGTCAATATGAATTCTAGCTTTATAAACCTTATAAAACATTTGTCTCTCATAGAATAATATTTCTATCAATACATCCAATCATTCCATTTGCTTTAGATACAATGGACAAAATATTAGATTGTTAGCTTTAAATATATCATCAAAAACAACTCTCAAATCGCATTCCTCGTGGACGGTTTTTTTTTTACCTTTTTTTTCATTTACGTATTATTTTATTACATTTTTTTACGTATTATTTTATTACATTTTTTTACGTATTATTTTATTACATTTTTTTTACGTATTATTTTATTACATTTTTTTACGTATTATTTTATTACATTTTTGTTGTTGTTACATTTTTACATTTGTGTTATTGCCATGGCTTCTTATTCGCTAAAAGCAGACGCTTAATCTAATTGTATATAGGATTGTTACGAATGAATAAATACGTTTCCTATCGAGGAGGCATAAGAAAACATGCATCTGAGATTTATAAATATTAGGGTGTCTGTTATGGAAAAACTATTATAAAATTGCCTTCATGTGCGATCACAAAGGCTAACATGTAAGTTGGTACGTGTGCTTGTTATATTGAAAACATTTTTCTTTCTGTTTTTGGGATTGTTTTAGAAGGGAATTCATCATTTGGATTATTTGGATTATTCGGACAACTATTCATATCTTGGAATATATCCGAAATATATATATATATATATATACATATATATATATATATATATATATATATATATATATATATATATATCAACAAAGATCAAATATTGAAAATAGCCATTTTAGCAAATGTTATAGTCTGTTGACTTAGAATAAGTGCTTTACGTCAAATTGATGATTGAATATGGTTAAATCTGTGCCCAGTTTTATATTGAATACTTACCCTTCTTAATCTATAACTATTATATATATATATGTGTGTGTGTGTGTGTGTGTGTGTGTGTGTGTGTGTGTGTGTGTGTGTGTACATACTAGCCTAAGTTCCCAGCGTTGCCCGGGTGTTTTGAGATGTGTGTGGAGCAGAAAAAAGTGGTAGTAGGCAGGCAAGCTGGAACCCGTACTACGAACGAGAAAAAGAACGTGAAAAAAGTAACGTCTTTGCTGTTGCGTCCATCGCCAAACCGGAAGTAGCTAAGGTTTAAATTAAGGCTAGTGAATTGAAAAGGGGGGGAATAACTTTTGAAAATATCAGCGAAAAAAACTCCTCCCTGTAGAAAAGTGCCCAGTTGAGGGTGAAGGAATTCATGTTTTAAGCCAATTTTTCGATATTTTTCGTCCGAAGGGTCGACCTTCAAAACGATACGAATCCCGTGAAAACCCGTCGCTTCTAACAAAAGTTTTAGGCAGACATACATACTTACATACATACATTTAAACAGATAGGTGAGATTTATATTATAGATGTATGTGTATATATACATTCCCTAACATACACACACGCATAACTATATATATTTATATATGTGTATGAATATATGCATGTATTATGTATGTTTTGAAAAGTTATTATGGTTTAATATGGTTAAATCTGGGCTCATCTTTTTAAATACTGATCTCTATTTATCTCTATTAACCCACAACTGTGCATCGAACGAATACCACAATACCTAGTTCGCTTCACCTAATCTTGAAAAAGGTTAATACAAAATATCAGCTATAGTGGTACAGTAGTTTCTAAGAAAACTGGAATGGATAGACAGACAAAAAGACCAAGCCAAGTATAGTATAGATATAAATAACACCACAATGCAATATAATATAAAAATATACTGAGATAAAATAAATTCTGTAAAAAAATAGAAATATGAATACACCCCTCCAAAAAAAAAATTAAATATGGAAAATACAAGTATGTGATAAATATATCACATGGATATCTAAGAAATACTTATAATATCGAAAATATAATAACTTCGATATATTACATCAAACGAAACGGTATAAAAATAACTTAAAATAAGATTTGTAATTCAAAAAATACAAATAATAGAAACGATGCTTCATCTATATATATAAAAGCGAAAATGTATGTATGTATGTGTGTATGTTTGTGTGTCTGCTAAAAACTTTCGACAGACAGAACAAAAATTCACAAACTCGGTATCATATTGAAGCTCCATCCTTCGCTCGAAAAATATCGAAAAATTGGCCAAAATCGTTCATTTTTTCACCCCGAAATCGACAATTTTCGACAGGGGGGGGTCAACAAAAAACGGCCCTCTCGTGACGACGACTGGTTCTACGCATGCGTCAGATGACGTCATGACCTGATTTAGTTTAAATAGTTGAAAAACTGACTAAATATCACGTAAGCTGCGTTAGCTCAGTTGATTAGCGCGTTGGTTCATTATCTAAACATTTTAGGTTCGAATCGTGGTGGGAGATGTCTTCGATTTTTTAAATTTAAATATTGAACCAGTGTTATTTAAGCCATTTTTATGTAACGATCGTTTTTCTGTTTTTTTTTTTTTTACTTCGCTTATCCACCCCCGACCACACATCCAAAAACACCCGGGTACTCACCGATTTTTTAAATTGTAATATCGAAACAGGCTTATGTAAGCCATTTTTCATTGTTCGTTTTTCTGTTTTCATCGTTCGTTTGCCTTACGTTAGTTTTTTTTGTGTTTTTTTTCGATGTTTTGATTACCCCCCCCGCTTAAGTTTTAACGTTGTTTTCTTTTTTTACTTCGCTTATAACAAACAAACCTGATCATTGACGTCGTCGTCGTCGTCGTCGTCGTCGTCGTCGTCGTCGTCGTCGTCGTCGTCGTCGTCGTCGTCGTCGTCGTCGTTTTGACAGTTTCAAAAGTTTTAAAATTTGTAAAGAAGCAATGCTCGAAGAAATGATTTTGAAATATTAAATCATCGCTCCTTTTCTGTCTTCCCCATTTTCCACTTTATTCAACCCTTTTTTAATAAATACAAAAATTTGTTTCACGTCGCTAAACCTGACTAGATCTCATTTTGTACGTGTGTGTATAGTTAAATCGTACGTTTTTGCGTTTGTGGCGTTGTAACTATTATGTGCATATAGTTGAATTGTGGTGTGTTGAATGTTTATACGTGCCACTTCTAATGTCTGTTGTTTCTTATCATAAACGGACCCTATGTATGTATGTATGTATGTATGTATGTATGTATGTATGTATGTATGTATGTATGCTCTAAAGATAAGAAAATATGCTCTAAAGAAAAGAAAGCAGGCCCACAGCAATTTGAAGCGAGAGCTTCACAAAGGTTTAATTGATGGTCTTAACCATGACACACAGAGCTGTAAATTCGACACTTGTGAACGAGTACTTTTGTCAAAAGCTGGCTACGTCAACCACCTTAAGTCGCATAAAACTCCTATTCAGGTCAACTTTGAACCTATTAGTCCGAACCAAACGACATGTTTAATATACAGCAAAGTTTGCAAGTCTATTGCTGGTCTGAGAAGACATGTGATTGTTCATAGGAATACCCTTCAACCTCCAGAGGAAGTCTACTCAGTAGAAAATTGCTCAATTTGTATATCACTTCTCCTTCAAGATATGCAAATCTGCAGCGGGAGTGCAGAGTCATCAGATGGCATGGACGACAAGATTGGAGAACTCAATGTGACGGCAACCATCTGGAAAGATGCAGCAATCATCATGTATGTATGTATGTTCAGGACGACGACGACATTAAGCTGGTCTGCAGTTTGATTTGTTGCTGGCTATCTTGCTCATGCTTGTTCCTGGATCTCAACATGTTGAACCGAGAGAGAGACTTAGCTGTCGTACAAAGCTAAAACTCTGTAACATCATCTTTGTATAGATACTTCCTCAGGCATTTGTCTACAAAATTGTCCGTGGCGATGGAATAAGTGTCACGTGTGTAGCCCTGAAATGCTGGAAGCATGTAATAATTGATCTGTCATCATTCTATATATGCATATGTGTGTATATTTATGTATGTATACATGTTAATATATGTGTTAGTGTATGTATGTGTATGTATACCTATTTGTATATGTATGTATATATGTATGTGTGTATATATTTTATTTATTTTTTGTGTATATATGTTTATGTGTGTCTGTATGTATGTACGTATATATATTTGTGTGTATGTATATATATATGTATATATGCATATATATGTATGCGTATAAGTGCATATATATGTATGTGTAGGTATATGTAGGTAACTTTATGTGTATGTATATATATGTGCATACATGTGTACGTATATGTATGTGGATATGTATGTATATGTGTGTATGTATTTGTATATGATAATATATATGTGCATGCATATATAAGTATATGTGTGTGCATGTGTGTATGTATATGTTTGTATGTATGTTTTATATGTATTGTGTACGTATGTATAGATTTATGGATGTGTGCATGCGTGTATGTTTATGGGTATGTATGCGTATGTATGTGTGTATATGTATATATATATATATACATATGTATGTATGCCAAGGACCGTCTTCAATGTCATGTCTGCTTGAGCGTGTGAATTCACTGGCAGGACTAATAATAAAAAAAGGTTAACTTCGGGCTCAGTGACTTTCAGTGACTGAGGGAGTGGCACTCGTCTGACAAGATCATCATGTCATCATCATGTATGTATGTATGTATGTATGTATGTATAACAGACTGTTGTACTGAGATCCTTACGATCTATTTTACGGCTCGTGATTAATCTTATCTAGTGGTGTAGATGCCTGTTTGTCGACATAATTACATATAACACATATACATAACGACATACCTGTTTTGCTATTCTTTCTTCTAGGAGTTTCTTCAGCCATCTTAGGGAGCCGGACCTGCTTTAAGGCAGATGCTTCACAAGAAATACCAAGACAATGTGTGTTTATATATATATATATATATATATATATATATATATATATATATATATATATATATATATATATATTATTCATTCCCAGGTAATCGTCATAGCAGAAATGGAGTGACCGGCGATCTTCTATGCTTCCATTTTGAGACTTCTTCCCCTTCATGGAAAGACCCATATTAGCCGTCTGTCCTTCTTGACATCTCAAACTCAACTCACCAATGCTTGTGCAGACCGGAACACGTGACACGTGGCACATCAACTTCCGGTTATCGTTTCGGATACCTTCCGGTGCAAACTTTGCTCGGGTTACAGTTTACCATGTTTTGATAATCAGTCCAAACATGGCTTTTCACCTCTTGTCCACACAACTCTAGCTAGATAAATATTTATATAGACAGGTAGATGGATAAATAGATAGATAAATAGATAGATAAATACATACATACATACATACATGCATACATGATGGCAGCAAACTCGTTCTCGGGTATTGCCATTACGTAATACATTTATGACTCAAATGAGGCAGACATGAGCGCCACTAGCAGCACGTGCCGAACGGTCACTTCTATGAACTTTCTACAGTCCTGCACATCCGCTGATGACCGGGTCCAAGCTGTGGTGCCCTGAACACCTGCCGATCCAGACCTTGGATGTTCCAGAGCCTTTATTTCCATTGACACCCATATCCGCATCAGTCCTCGTTGAGTGTCTGTTTGCCGTTTTAGGCTACAACCAGCCTTTTTATTATCGAGATACACACTGATGGTAAAATGTGTATTCCATTGCATATCAAGTAATGCTTCTGCTTGAAGCTTTTTATAGCGAGGAAAGACTTTGCACCGAAACAATCCCACTCTCAGAAAAACTGCCACATTGAACCAAAAAGAAAAGCAAGTCAACATCATTGGATGCAGCATTCGCCGCATGTTTTATATCAGGGTTCTCGTTCTAGAGAGGTTGCCTTCACCACGGCTTACGGAGCCCTCTCCACCCATCATGCCATTTGATCCATGACTGGGACTTAGGTTGCTGGAAACCAGAGCATACTCCACACGCCGGTGGGTCGTGTATGCCGCCGCTTGCAGGGCCTAATCTTCTTTGGAGGTTTCTATCAGGGTTACCTCACCCTTAGCCGTTGGTTAAAAGAATCTTGGCCCACAAGTTATACGGCACAGGACACTCGCCGTTCATCAGAGCCCCGTATATATATCGAATCTATCGACTGGTGTTACTCATAACACCATGCACTGTAGATTCCCGAAAGGATGAAACACTAGTGTCTGTAGGTATTTAATTATTCTAGTCAATAATTATATATATATATATAGTTATATATATATATATACATATATATATAGTTATATATATATATATATATATACATATATATATATAATTATTTACTATAATAATTAAATACCTAATGACACTAGTGCTTCATCCTTTCGGGCATCTTCAGTACAGATTGTCACGATTAGCACCAGTCGATATATATATATATATATATATATATATATATATATATATATATATATATATATATATATATATATATATAAAGGCTGAACTTGTTAGTCTTAGTGAATATTTCAATAAAGGACAATATGTAATGTTTAACATTATTCTGTATTTAGGGTGATTAGATTCATATTTTTATATATCATCTCTTCACATATTAAGCATTCTAAGTTCTAAGAAAATATATTAATTCTATTGTAAAATAACTAATTTAAGAATTCAGGTGATAAGTCATCTCCCTCTCAATACAGACCAATAAGTCTCCTGTGTGTTATGAGTAAGTTGCTGGAATCCATATTAAATAGAGAAATAGTCAACCACCTCAGCAGGAATAACCTTCTTAGTGACACACAATATGGTTTCCGCTCTGCAAGATCTACCGCAGATGTGCTGACGGTTATATCCCACAGGATTAGTGAATCTCTTGACAAAGGCTTCCTTTCTAGGGCAATTGCTCTCGACATATCAAAGGCCTTCGACAAGGTATGGCATAAGGGTCTACTTCACAAGATTTCCAGCTACGGTATAACTGGAAATGTTTTCTCAATCATTAAATCATTTCTCTCTGATAGGCTCATAAGAGTAGTGGTAGATGGACAAAAATCGGAGGCCTGCAATATAAATGCTGGAGTCCCTCAGGGATCAATCCTGGGCCCAACTCTCTTCCTGATCTACATCAATTACCTCCCTAAACACATACTTAAATCATTCGTTGACATCTATGCTGATGACACGACCATCTACGGCAACACATCAAAGGCTGTAAATGACAAAGTTCTCTCTGATTCTCTCTCCTCTGATCTCGAGCGCGTGGTTCAGTGGGGGAAGATGTGGCTGGTTACCTTTAATGCATCCAAAACCAAACTGCTATCCTTACATCATCAACGCTCTGATCCCCATCTGGCATCAATTGTGATGGATGGCTCTCGTCTGGGTGAGGCCCCGTGTTTTGACAAGCTTCTGGGTTTGACCTTTACTCCTGATCTGAAATGGAACACGTACATCAAGTCTGTTGCCAAGGTCGCTGGAAAGATGGTGGGATCCTTCTACCGCTCCAGAAGATATCTCACTACGGATGCAATTCTCTATCTATATAAAAGCCAAGTACGTCCAAGGATGGAATACTGTTGCCATATCTGGGCAGGAGCTGCTAAAAACAGCCTATCCTGCCTTGACAGAGTACAAAATAGACTTCGTGGCTTAGTGGGGGATGCCTTTTTCTCTACCCTGCAACCTCTCTCCCACAGAAGAGACGTTGCGAGCCTGTCCTTGTTTTATCGTTATTTCCATGGCAGATACTCGTCTGAACTCCAATCTCTGGTCCCCCCTCGCCAATCTTTCACGAAAAACACCCGTCTAGCTGAATCCACTGTGAAAAATTTCCCCCACTCTATATCTGTGCCTAAATCAAAACGCAGATTCCATGAACAAAGCTTCTTTCTTAGAACTGCACGCCTGTGGAACTCTGTTCCGTCTGCCTGCTTCCCTCCGGACTACAACTTGGATGTCTTCAAGTCCAATGTTAACAAATTCCTAATGAACCGCCCCCTTAAGTAAACATTTTAGCAAATCTCCTCACTAACGTAATGTACTTGCAATAACCTTATCCCTGAGTGGCTTCCGGGCCTTGATAAGTGGTGATCACTGTGTAAAAAAAAACTAGATTATTTAGCCTGTTGTCTTGAATAAATGCTTTATGCCACATTGATGGTTGAATATGGTTAAAATTGTGCTCACTTTTGAATTAAATAAAACTCCCTAATAATTTTTTTCTCTTTACTCACCTTCATCCCAAACAAAGCATATTGCCACTTAGACGTAAGGTGCTACTAATTGGGACCATGCCTAAGAAGGATAAAGACGTTGGTTTACGTTGCATTTAAA
Organism: Euprymna scolopes; assembly: GCF_053919585.1. NCBI lineage: Eukaryota > Metazoa > Mollusca > Cephalopoda > Sepiida > Sepiolidae > Euprymna > Euprymna scolopes. The sequence continues at coordinate 59,563,266 of NC_136524.1, forward strand.
CTTCTGCATATCAGTACAGTTTGGAAAGCAGGCAGCAGGAAGGGAATTCCAAAGTCTAGCTGTTCTAGGGAAGAAACTATTAGAGTAGAAAGCTTTCTGACAGTTACGGACCTCATCGGTGAAAGGGTCTTTGTCAGGAATATTTATGTCGAGGGAGCACAAGTGCAATGAGTTCATCAGAGCACATTTCATTAAAATATTTGTAAAAAATGACACAGAGATGCAACATTGCGGCGATGTGACAGGGATTGGAGCCTAGTTGACAAAGTGGGACCCACTAGATGGTAGACCCATTTTTGGACCCTATCAAAGAGGGAAAGACGTGGTAGTTGCATCAGCCTGACTGGTGGCTCTATAAAGGTACAGGATACTCTCAAGTGTCAAGCACGATATAAATTATGCATCACACGGATACCATAACACTTAGTTCGCTGGATACAGTAATAGCAAAGATGCATACAATAGTTCGGTGAGATCGACCCAGTAGATTCCAATAAAACTTCTAGAATAAAATTGATATTTTGGTGAAAAATTCCTATTAATTTCTGTTTGTCCCTAAGTAGGCACCAAAAGGATACCGTAATATTTAGTTCGCTGCACCCTATCTTTAACAAAAGTCCATACAAAATTTCAGCCATATCAAACCAGTAATTACTGGCCAAAAGTAGAACAGACAGACAGACAGACAGACAAAGAGAAATATAGAAATGCATTAGGTCAACCAAACACTGTGATAGTATGCGCATGCGCAAACTCTGTCAAGAGTCTTTTCATATTTTATCGTTTTTGTTGGAAATATTCATATTTACAAACCTTTATAGAATTTCTTTCATCTCAGTATTTTTTTATATTTATATTGATATCGATATTTTCCATATCTTATTTGTTTGTTTTTTGTTTATTCGTTTGTTTGTTTTTTCATTAATGTTTCCATATTTTATCGTATTTCAATGGTTTTCTTATTTAATCGCATTTCTCGGACATCAATATTTTTCGTATTTAAAATATCCATGTTCTCCATACTTGACTATATTTATTAAATGTCAGAATTTACCATATTTTACCGCATTTCTTGGACCGAAATATTTTCACAATTTTATTGCACTTTTTGGATATCAGGATTTTCCATATAAGGTCGTATTTCTGGAATTCCACAATGTAACGTTCCTTGGATATTCAATATTTTATATATCTATACTATATTCCACTTTTTCTCTAAAATTACTGGCTGAAATATTATATTGACCTTTCTTATTGTTATAAGAAAGGAAGCTGAAGGAAACTGGGTATCGTAGTATACATTCGGGATACAGTTAAAGATTAACAGCGATAAGTCACTAGGATAGCACATGAATTCTAGAACTTCATGAAGTACTCATTCTCACTTAGCGGCCTTGTGTCAGTTTTTTAACTTGCTAAAATGTCTAGTTTGATAGTATTTTTCAGATGTAATGGTCTTATTATCTTATCGCATCATTTTGGATAGCATGTTTCACCGTATTGTGTATATGTCAGTATTTTCCATGCATTATATTATTTCGTATTTTTTCACGACTCAGGTTTTTTTTTTCTCCATCTAATTTTACTTAAATGTAAATATTTACATGAATACGGTGGGCTCCATCTACCGTGCTAGAAAATTACTCGCACCAGAGAGTATCCTATATATCTTTACAAAGACACAATTCGCATTGTGTATTATTGCCACATCTGGTCTGGTGCATCTGCCACTGGTCTTTCACTCTTAGACAAGGTCCCAAAAAGATTCGCAAATCTCAAATCTACTAGATCCTGCACTATTGGCCAAGTTCCAGCTACTGTCCCATCGCCGATATGTCGCACCCCTGTGTCTGCTTTATAAGTATTTTAATGGAATGTGCTCTGATGAATTTATTGCACTTGTACTCCCTCAAGTAAATACTCTCGACCAACCCGATATGCAGCAAAATCCCACCTCATTATCGATGCTAGAAAGGTTTCTAATCTAATAGTTTTCCTCTCTTAGACTGTTAGGCTTTGGAATTCCATGCCTATTTCCTGCTTTCCTGACTGTACTAACCCAGAGAAGTTTAAAGGTAAAGTGAACGTAAATCTCGCTGCTCAACTTTATACAATACCCCCATTAAATTTGATCCCAAACCGTAACCCCTTTACGTTCCAAGTGGCAATATGCTTCGTTTTGGGTTAAAAAAGAGTACAAAAGAGTAAAAATATGCACATTTGCCTGTGTCGTAAAGATCATCTGTATACATCATAAAAGAAAAACTTTTACCGTCTCACTTTCGGCACTATAGAAAAACAAGAAGGAATTCGTATACAATTATCTCACACTCCTTTTCCAGCAAATGCTGCAGCGTGTTTTCGAGTAAGAATGCGCACATTTTGTTCAGCGTTTAATAAATATTATAATTTACCCTATTCAACTCACTCTCTCAGATATGTAATCCAACATAGATATTAGCAAATATTTCATCCTCTTTAAATTTACTTCTCCCACAGAACTCGAAATCACCGGGGGGGGGTTCACAAACATACATACCGCCTTCTTAGATACAGTAAGTTACTGCATACAAATGTCAATCTAGAAACTTTACTTCACAAGATCTCCAGCTCTTGTATAGCTGGAAATGTCTTCTCAATTATTAAATCGTTTCTTTCTGATAGGTTCATAAGAGTAGTAGTTGAGGGGCAAAAATCAGGAGCTCACAGTATTAATGCTGGTGTCCCTTAGGGGTCCGTCCTAGGCCCAACTCTTTTCCTGATCTACATTAATGATCTTCCAAATCACATCCTTACATCATTTGTAGACATTTATGCTGACGACACTACCATTTATGGTAGCACCTCAAAGACAGTAAACGACAAGTTCTCTCCGATTCTCTCTCCTCTGATCTTGAGCACGTAGTACAATGGGGAAAGGAGTGGCTGGTTACTTTTAATGCCTCTAAAACCAAGCTTCTCTCTTTACATCATCAACATTCTGATCCACATCTGGCATCAATTGAAATGAATGGCTCTAGTCTTCAGGAGGCCTCAAGTTTTGACAAGCTTCTGGGCTTGACCATTACTCCTGATCTTAAGTGGAACACGTACATTAAATCTGTTGCCAAGGCCGCTGGAAAAATGGTGGGATCCTTCTATCGATCCAGTAGATATCTCACTGCTGATGCAATTCTCTATCTATATAATAGCCAGGTACGTCCAAGGATGGAATACTGTTGCCACATCTGGGCAGGAGCTGCTAGAAAGGACTTGGCCTGCCTTGATAGAGTTCAAAATATACTTCGTAGCCTCGCAGGAGATGTCCTTTTCTCTTTCCTGCAACCTCTATCTCACAGAAGAGATGTTGCGAGTTTGTCTCTGATGTGTCGTTATTTTCATGGAAAGTGTTCGACAGAGCTTCAGTCTATGGTCCCTCCTCGCCAAACTTTCACAAGAAACACTCGTCTAGCTGAAAACACTATCAATAATTCCCCCACTCTTTATCTGTGCCTAAGCTTAAACTTAGATTCCATGAACAAAGCTTCTTTCTTAGAACTGCACGCCTGTGGAATTGTCTTCCGTTTTCCTTCTTTCCGGCTGACTACAATATGGTTGTGTTCAAGTCTAACGTAAATAAGTTCTTGATGAGCCGT
>NC_136524.1:59571900-59589400 GCF_053919585.1 Euprymna scolopes
TTCATTTCACATAAATGTACTTTATATGTCTGGAAGTGTTCCTAGATAGAGTTGCATCCTAATGCCTCCGCTAAGTATATATTAAAGATAATCGAAAAAATCCGATTAAAGAAGGTACAGTCCAATTTTGACTAAAGTTAACACCCTTATATAGTCTAACATAACACATGCATTTGATAAGTTTTATCACCGCACAAACAGAAGGGTGCAGAATATAAGATCAACAGTAGTGTTTTTGATAAAATAGTGGTGGTTTCAAAATGAATGCTTCGGTTTAGAGTACATTTGAAGCATGATACTTAACTTTTGAACTTAGAACATTTATTTACGCCATTATATAAAAAATAATATTATAAAATCAACGGCAGGTTCTCTACAGTGCAATGTAGACTCCAATGTATTCTGGATTAAGTAATTACGGGAGGCATGTGAAGCTTCCTGCCGGTGAATCGCGATAGATCCCGAACAAGAGCAGGTAATCATACGGAATATTCGTCGATCCTCATTACATTCCAGGCAACATCTGATCACCTTGCTGGTGGCATATATCCCTTCATTTATTCATTTTTGTAAAGATGGAAACCGTTTTCGTACAAAAAAAAATTAATCCAAATGAAAGGCAAAATGAACGGTAAGCATGGATTAAATGAGGGAAACAAAGATGAAAAGATAAAAAAAAAAAACATACTTCTCTCTCTGCACTTGATAACAAACGCGGCCAACCTCAATGTTGTATGATCTCGTCTTCTTTCCCTTCGTCTTCTATTCCACTGTGTCGTCGTCTCTCATATTTGTCGCTACTGAGTGTGTGGGGGGGGGGGCACGGATTCACAAGCATAATAAATAAAACAAAGCACAAATCCTAACACATTATGCAAATATTAGTTACACTCTGTGTGTGTGTGTGTGTGGGGGGTGTGTGTGTGTGTGTGTGTGTGTGTGTGTGTGTGTGTGTGTGTGTGTGTGTGTGTGTGTGTGTGTGTGTGTGTGTGTGACACCATGGACTCTGTACACGTTAAGGTACAAATCTACGTTCTGTCGAGGCCATGCCCATTAGTTGATCTCAGCTCATTTCGATCTCCTAAAACTCTCTCTATCTGGTCGAAACCACGACCTGTCTTTAACTGTGTCCAACTGGAAAACTGTCTTTAACAGTTGCAAACCCAAGATTGCCCGTAATCTTTCCCTAACTACCGTGAATTGTCGCAAAACTTATTGACACTCATAAATTTGCCTGTAAACATATTGACCTCCATTCTTTTTTTTTATTTTTTATAAGGGGATCACCGCTTATCAAGGCCCATAGGCAACTCGAGGATAAGGGTTAATGTGTATACATTAGTTATTGTGATTTTAGCGTAGTAAACAATAATGGGAATTTTATAACTTGGATTACTAAGGGGGACGTATTCTATTCCGTTTGACTGCCTTCCAGCTGACTACAATCTGATTTTCTTCGAAAACGGAATAGAATTCCACAGGCGTGCAGTTCTAAGAAAAAAGCTTTGTTCATGGAATCTACGTTTAGGTTTAGGCACAAATAAAGAGTGTGGGAAATTATTGATAGTGGTTTTGGCTAGACGAGTGTTTTTCGTGAAAGTCTGGCGAGGGGGTGCCATAGATTGAAGTTCAAATGAGCACCTGCCATGAAAATAACGATAAAGCAGAGAGGCTCACTACGTCTCTTCTGTGGGAAAGAGGTTGCAGGGAAGAGAAAAAGGGCATCCCCACTATACTACGAAGTCTATTTTGAACTCTGCTGTCCTTTTGTTCCCGTTAATGCTACACCTTAATTAAAAATCATATTCAGCTTTCTTTTGTGTACCTTGGTGAACAATTTTCGTTGAGGGGGGTACGTCGATAATATCACACATATACAGATAAACGTACATGCGAAGATCACATTCCTAAGAAAAAAAAATTGATATACTTACGCAAAAGTAAGTATCCTTACCAATAATTAGAAAAATTATCGCATAGAAGTTTAACTAAAATGAATAGTTTTATTGTTTTATCGTGAACTTCGGTTTCCTCGTATTAAGTGATTTTCATGAGTTGCCTGAAAACAGAGAGGGTAATTCAGTCCGCCATATAACGAATACGATCTGTCTTTCTTTTCGAGTATAAAGGTATATAAAAAATTGTGAAAATTGCGTATGCATGGATTCGAGATTTATATAAGGTTAGTTCATTTCAAGAATGATTGGATCGGTCACAAATACCTGAATATGAGCAGTAAAACAACTGTGCTTACTCATTGCTTGCCGGAAAGTCTTATTTGGTACTTATACAGTATGGGCCACGGATGAAACTTACATTTCTTAATAAAACCTTTTTAGTATACTTATGTATCAGGCAAAAATAAGTATCCTCGCAAATATTTAAAAAAAAAACTGTTGAGTAGAAGTTGAATTAAAAATTAAAAAATAATCAATTTCATCGCATTTTGTGAAGTTACCTAAAAGAAGTGACGTAATTCACCATTTGATATCGTACTCCTAGATAATGTGGAACTAGCCCCGGCCTTTCCACATGTTTAGAATATCATATGAATTGGTAACCTTATTATTTCGAAAGCCATTCTTTACATTGGGATTATAGAAGGCTTTTTTAAAAAAGTATTCTGGACTTTCATCTAACAAGTTAATAAACAAATTCCCATTTACTTAAATGAAGTGGCATTTTAAAATCCAATACATATACATACTACACAAAGAGAACTACAGAAATTTATTGAAATAAAACGAACATCGAATAAATAATAAATAACGAATAAACAAGCAGAAGATATACACGTATACATCTTAACATTCTCATTTTTCGATATTTGTCGTCCGAAGGGTCGGCTTCAAAACGATGCCGATCTCGTGGAAATCTGTCGCCCCTGTCGAAAGTTTTAGGCAGACATACAAACATACATAGATACATACATGATGATTGATACTTCTTGACAGAAGTTTGCCATCTCTTCCTTAAGTGTTATTGCGTTCGTGTGCACGTAGATTACTCTTTAATCCAGCTTTAGTCCTACATGAAAGTTAAAAAATGTGGCATAAAAACTTTCCTTCTTGTAAAGGTGATCTCATGATAATATTGTGAATCCTCGAATGTCGTGTCAGGCCACTTTTAGATTTGCAGATTAGACCACAAATATGACAAATTAGCGTTGTCGGGTGTGCTGTAAAATCCTCCTCATAAGACTGTCGTTTGTGTCTTTGATTGTGTGATTTCATATGATTAACAAAACCAGCTTTTGACAGAAAGTATCTGCCACATACAGTGCACTTCAGTTCCTGTTGCAATTTATATGACATTATATTTTCGTTCTGTTTTCTTAAAACAGGTTTTAAGACAGTAAGCTTTACACGCTGCTTTTCGAAATCCTTACAACGTTCTCTGGTGGTTTTTCGCCACATTGATCGATCTTTTGCTTGAGCTTCCCAGTTATGTACACCGATCTCCAAGTTGTTTTTCAGAGAATCCTTACACCTTTCCCTTGATTTATACATGCATGATGATGATTGCAACGTTAGCTCAGACGAATGCCACTCCTTCAGCCATAAGCCCAAAAATGACTTCCATCGCCACGGGACCATTTTAATGCCTGAGAGAGTATCTATTCACAGATGATGTTACAGAGTCTTAGCTTTGTACGACAGCTAAGTCTCTCTCTCGGTTCAAAATGTTGAGATCCAGCAACAAGCAAGAGCAAGATAGCCAGCAACAAGTTAAACTGCAGACCAGCTTAATGTACTGGTCTCCCGCTTTATGGTTTTTTAAATCAGAGATTTGCTTCTCCTAGAAAGGTTCCCTTCACCACAGCTTACGGGAGCCCTCTCCACCCCAACACAGCTTACGGGAGCCCTCTCCATCCCAACACACACATACACACACACAAACACACACGGTGCTAGTTGGCCGTTGACCCCGAAAAAGGGTTCATTCGCCCTTTGGAAGGTCTTGTTTTTAATCCTTCAAGGAGACTAGCCACCCTCCTCACCAAACAAGTTTGGTGGGGGAACCAGTTTAGTCGCTTGTGACTCGACCATGAGGCATGTAGTACTGGGTTACATGGTACCAGTAGCATATGACATGACCTGACACACATACATACATACATACATACATACATACATACATAAATGATGATTGCAACGTCTTGTCAGATGAGTCCCACTCGCTCAGATACTTAAAGTCCATGAGCCCCAAAATTACTTTTTTTAAATCCTACCGACGAATTCACACGCTCAAGCAGACATGACACTGAAGACGGCCAATGATATACATACATATATATACATACACGCACACATACATATATACACATAAACATATGCGCACACATATCTATAAACATACACACATATATACATATATACATACATACACAATACATAATACACATACATACACACATACATTTAAACAGACAGGTGAGATTTATATTATTGATGAAAGCGGTTTTCCACTTAAAACAACTTGTAACTTCCAATATAACCTATTTACGGCACACTAGTAATAATTTCGTTGCACGGCAATATGCCGTGGCACAGAGGTTGGGAACCATTGGTCTATGCATTTGCTTTGAAATGGAAAAAGAGCCGTACTCGCAAAAATATTCACGAATAGAGACTGAACCTTTTCATCGTAAACATCGATGACAGCAATGTTATCGATAAAATACTTGCAGAGTTCATCTTTTATCGATCATATCCTGTAAAAGTGCCAAAACAGGTCAAAACGGTGTATGTTTGAGACAGTGGGGGGGCGGTATTGGATGAATGGATATTGAACAGCCTGGCCCAAATGTGCAATGCGATCCATGCTCTTTAAACTGGTGTGGAATCTGACGTTATTGGATTGCAAGTAAACCTGTTCTCTGAATACTACCTCTTCTTTCTCTCCCTCTCCCTCCTTCAATCTCTATCTCTTTCTCAATCGCTTTCTCTCTCTCTCTCTCTCTCTCTCTCTCTCTCTCTCTCTCGTTCTCTTTCATCTGCACGTTTCTATATATCTTTAGTTTTACTAATGTTCTAAAATCTATCTGTTTTCCGTATCTAGCTCCCTCTTTCTATCTATATTCCTTTCTATCTCTCCCACAATTTCTCTCTCACAAAATCTCTCTAACACACATAATCTCTGTCTCTATAGAAATGTAGATATACACACATATATACATGTGGGATATATATATGTATATATATATATATATATATATATATAATAAATTCCACAGCCAAACAACGTCGCAGCCCAAAAGAGCCATGAGAGTCAAAGAACCGGAAGTCCAAGACTCGAGTTTCGCCCTCATTTGGGCTCATCAGTTAGACACATCCGAACTCAGGCAAGCACTCTACCAACTGAGCAAACTCCCTGCACACAAGAATTTCAATTAACCAACACAGATCAAGCAAACCGCGTCGAAATCCGACTGTGAAATTAAACTTGAACCTACTTCGTCTCAACAAGGGTAGTATTCATATATATATATATATATATATATATATATATATATATATATATATATATATATATATATATATATATAACACAAAACTGTAAATCATAATTTACAAGAATTTATAGTTTGACGGGATACTAAAAAATAATAATCTTAATATTTATTTTTGAGTATCCTGTCGAACAATAAATCCATGTAAATTATAATTTGCAATATTTAATTTTGTTCTTCTACGACAAGCTCTATTTCCTATTTTTGTTATATTGAGTTTTTTTATTTAGCTGAGATTACTATATAAATATAAATATTTAGATTCGCTTTAAATTTACAGAAACTTTTGGCTTGTAAACTTAATTTTTACTTATTGATTATATATATATATATATATATATATATATATATATATATATATATATATATATATATATGTATATATGTGTGTATATAGTCAAGTCATACTGAAGAGATGTAATACAGCGAAAGATTTTGTGGATTTTTACAATCACGCGTGCACACATACACACACACGTACACACATGTACATACACGCGCACACACACACATACACACACGCGCGCACACACAGATACATACATACACATACGCACACACACATATATATATATATATATATATATATATATATATATATATATATATATATCTTACAACATCTCCTTCTTTATTTGTAGATAGAAATATACGTAAAATAAGTTCCCCAAACTAAACAAAATCTATTGTATTGTGGGGATGATGAGGATTGCAGATTAAATAGATAAACAAACAAACAAAAATAACTGCGCACGTATCAGATTTTTAAGTTAAAAATCCGAATTTCGAATGTGCTAATTTTTCATCTTTTGTGTTTTGGAACGTGAAATTCATGCAATATGTTAATAATAATTATTATCTTTCAGATTAACAAAAAAAAAAATTATATATTTTCATTATCTTTGCGAAAAACATTACTTTTATTTTTGAAAAATTAAAAAATAATTTTCTTTTAGTGAGCCCAATATTGCTAATATACCATTAAATTTGAAATTCTTTGGAGAATTGATACCAAAAATCGATGAATAACTGCGCATTTTGTCAAAAATACGATAATTTCTTTCGGTAATTTCTTGTTTATTCACCTATTATTAGATGCAGGAGTTGTTTTCAACACATATAACGACTAGTATTCCCAAGATGGTCACCCTTCTGGCACTGGCCAGCATCATCGTCGCTTAACTTAGAGGGTGTTATGTAGGTAACAATATATATATATGTGTGTGTGTGTGTGTGTGTGTGTGTGTGTGTGTGTGTGTGTGTGTGTGTGTGTCGCTTATGAAAAAAAGAATTAGACCCTTCATTTACTCGTCAAATCAAACATTAAAAATGCATGGCTAAATGTAGTTTATCTAGTCCTATCTAGGCGTCAATAGTTTCTTTTAAACTATCATTAAATTTTGTTGTTATTTTTTTTTTTAATTTCGCTACACAAATCTATAGAGTGATATAAAAAAGTTGGAATTATTTGAAATTCAGGTATACTATTTTTTTCATATTCTTATAGCAAATGATCCTAAATCTTATTTAGACAAAAAATAGCTAATTGGTTTAAAACCCCTTTTAAAAAATTGTTTAATGTTTTATTAATCGAGAAAAAACTGGCGGTGAATGCTGTAGTTGGAGAAAACTTTAAATTTTAATTTCTGTTAAAAATAGTTAAAAAAAAAAAATGTTTTATATTATTCTGCTTTTCATATTGTAAAGTCCAAGCTTTTATCTTCATGGAAAAAAATTGCTCAGGATAAATGGACTTTAATAGATTTTAATAGACTTTAATAGATTTTAATTCGTTTTTTTTTTTTTAAGAACAAAACAATTACTTTTTTACTTTTTTTATTTTTTGGCCGTGCCTAGATAAAGCGAAATAGTCTCTCAAGAGATACAGCGGTCTCTCTCACTCAAGATCTACCAAAAACACATTATACTTTACTGATCAAATTACTAATACACAAACGAACACACGCACACACACATATATGCATATATGTATGAATTGATTAGGTAAAAGCATATTGTTGACATGAACTAAAAACCAATATTTTTTCAAAAGTGCCCAATACACGTGTAGAGCTTATAAATAATTCAAATTATATAAACATTGTAAGGAATTTGCGAGGATAAATCAAACTTTCAACATTTCCATGTTTTGTCAAGACTCAAAAAAAATTATCTCTCTCTGTCTTTATATATTTATATATATATATATATATATACATATAAAAGTGAACGTGTCTGTGTGTGTGTCTGTGTGTGTGTGTCTGTGTATATTTCCCTACGAAATAACTATGTCAATTTTAAGTCTACAGACTCGAAATTTGATATACAGGCTACTGAGATTTGGAAACATCTTTGTGACACGATTTCGGCCAGAAAATTGGCTGTTGAACAAACATTAAGAAATTTACGTGCGACATGCAAAAAAAAAGAAAAAAAGAAAAACGTGCTATCAACTTACCCACAGTAGAATTTTCACGGTTTGTTCTTCTATCATTGCTAAGCGACGACGTGGAAAAAATGGCTTTCCCGAAAATAGATAAATCAAAATAACGGTTTAGATTATCGATTATCGGTAATTATCGTTGATATTCTGAGACAAAACTTAACTAAACTCAGTCCAAGACTTATACACTAAAGTTCTGTAAATTTTAAAGAAAATATGTTCAGCTGTTTCAGAGTCTATAAGAGACGAACTCACACACGCACAAAGAAAAAGTTGCATTTATATAATTATATATATATATATATATATATATATATATATATATATATATATATATATATATATATATATATATATATACAAGGAAACAGTTAAAATATGTTAAAAACACTTTGAAATGAGTTAAAAACATATTTAATCTGAAAAGGAAACACTAGATGAATAGATAGTCCTTAATCCGCGGAGTTTCGAAGAAATACTTTCCTTCTCATCAGAGGGTAGGAATTAGCAAAATGCGGGATCGGATTTTGCATGTAGAAGTATTTGATGAAACAACAAGCAAGTCAAATATCTTACTTGAAAACAAAAAAGTGAAGCAGAGGGAATATGGTGAAGAAAAAGGTGATTACACATGAATGGATAGTCTGGTGGAAGATAAATAATCCAGTGACGGTAAAATCCAAATGTATAACTTCAAGAAAGTTAAAAGAATTTCCATTTGCACAAGTAAAATCCAAGGAAATCCCGTAATTGGAAGAAGATAGACCATAATAATCCAAAGGCAGAAATCCATGGAATAATTCACAAAAATGTGTACAAGGAAAAAAGGAAAAGATTCCAATAATATTAATAAAAGAAAAATAAGATATGCTTTTCACTCTACTTCCGAGACATAAATATAAATAAGAAAATATAAATAAGAAATATTATAAGCTCTATTTCCTATTTGGTTTTATCGAGCTTTTACATCTGGCTGAGATAACTTTATAAATATTAATTCTTTAATATTTATAATATACTTTAATTTTACCATCTTGGATCATTTTGGTAAATTTAATTGTAATTTTATATATATATATATATATATATATATATATATATATATATATATATATATATATATATATATATATATATATAACTACTTCATTTAATCACATAAATTAATATATGAAAGTACAAATTTATGCGTAAATTTTAAGTATTTACTTAAACAGTGCTCAATACGTAGGTAGAGCTAGGTAGTAAGTTATAAAATATATATGGCAATTAAGCTACACATAATATTTCGCGTTTCATCCTAATCCTGATGAATCCTAGCGTGGATAAAACGAGGAATATTCTGTGTAGCTTAATCGCCATATATATATATATATATATATATATATATATATATATATATATATATATATGTGTGTGTGTGTGTGTGTGTGTGTGTGTGTGTGTGTGTGTGTGTGTGTGTGTTTAGCCGCACTGATGAGTTGTGATACAGCGAAACAGTATTGTATGTGGATGACAAATATATATATATATATATATATATATATATATATATATATATATATATATATATATATATACCAATGCTATCTGTTTAGATCGATTGTCTCTACGTCTCTACGTACAGAAAGAATCTTGTGTGCGTTCTTCCTTCTTTGGATTAAAACGACCTGTCACAATTTATGCCACATCCCAAAGTCAGCAGAATCGTTTCCAGCTCATTGAAGACGGCAGCTCCATCACAGTTTCTCGATCTTAATCCACCGATTCGCACAGATGAACTAATTGTGGCACACTTTATTCTCTAGATTGACAGCTATGCAAAGCCGACGATAAAATCCGCCATCCCCACCACCTCCAACTAATTTCTTTTGGTTTTGATTCAGCTGGATTTGGTTTGTCAGCTTTACCGCATATCAACCCATTTTGTGATATTTTAATGGCGGAAACAGAAAGTCCCTTTCGAAAAATTCGTCGTAAATGATACATTAGACACATCAACTGTAACAGACCAAATATCAAGGTCTCATGTATGATATGAAAAGAAACTGGAATCTTAGAGAGATATCAATCATACCAGTTATTATAGGTGCCACAGGACTTATGAAGAAGAACCTGGTCCTACCTAATTAATATACTTGATGAACCAGATAATTGCACTTAAGGGAACAACGAGAATACTAAAAAGAGCCCTCGGCTTTTTTTCAATAAAAAGCAGGGTAATGTTGGCAGCTGGTTTGGCCGCTCCATGCTCAACGTTACCATCTTCAAAGGAAGAAAATTAAAAAAAAATGGATTGTATTATAAGAATAATAAATACATATATATTTACTAATAAAGAATACAGGTGTGCTTAAGGTTTAATTATTTTTAGGTATGAGATTGCCGGTTGTCAGTAACATTTAGTTTAGCCTTAAGAATGAGTAGAGTTATACGTGCACTTGGTGTAGCTGTTCCAACTCATGTTCCCAGTGAACGTTAAACTGAGGAGTTTGAACGAAGTACTTTAAAGTAATGTATCTTTTTTTGATGGTTGAGAAAGGAAACGAGCTTAGTCTTGGCAGCATTGAACGTTACCATCCATTTTTTACCCCATTCAACTACAGACTGGAGGTCTTCTTCTAGGGTTTCTGACATTTTCTTAGATATGTATTCATTTGTTTCCCCCTCGTGCCTGTTTTAGGGCGTGGTGTCGTCAGCGAATATACTCATCTCATAGACAATTTTATCAGGAGGGTCATTTATGAATATCAGAAATAATAAAGGTCTAAAGATCGACCCCTGAGGTACACCTGCATTTATACCATATTGTTTAGACCTACGACCATCGAGGACAATCTGGATTCTTCTCCGCAAATGAAGATCAGGGAGGGAGTGGTTTGCTATGTCCAAAGTAGAGTTTGGGACAAATTGACAAGCAAGCAGGTTAGCTTTCTCGACTGCCGGGCAAACAACTTCATGATTGTTGGATAGTGGGGGAATTGTTGATTGCTCATTATTTACTACACTGTTGTAGATTTTCCAGAAATCATGAGTTCCTAATTTCTGAGCTTCGATGCGTTTTTGGGTGATTTTAGTATATTCTCTCTTAGCTGTCTTTACTTCTTTCTTGCAATTACTTCTAGCATCTATAAAGTTTTGTCTGTTTGTACTAGACATTTAGAATAAATCTGCGGTATTCATGTTGCCTCTGAACAATGGCAGCTGCGCAAGTAGAAGTAAACCATTGAGGAGAGTGGGGTTTACTATAGAATTTCCGTGTAGGAACATGCGCTTCAATTGCTGCTTTGAACCATTCAGTGGTCTCATTTGCGCACTGTTCCGCACGAAGAGAAAAGATATTTCCTCATGGGGTATCTCTGATGTGATCTCTAATTGTAGTACCTTGTCGTTTTAAGCAATGGCTCTTCAATTTGGGGTCGAGAGTTTAGAGTGATATCTATAATTATTACAATACGATCAGCATTCCGAAGTTGGCAATTACATTTGTTGCACAATCCTCAGGAACTGTTGTAAGAAATAGGTCTAGAAGTGAGGCTTGCTGGTCCTGGCGATCTGGAAGTCGGGTGGAAAGGTTACTATCTGTCTCAAGGAATAGGATATAGAAAAGTTATGTGTGATGCTATGATGCTATGTATGGATTTTAATTTTACTGTTTAAAATCTATGAATATTTACCATTTTATCATTGACAAAGCACAAGTAAGATTTTGCTTTAAAAAATAAAAAAAAGAATCAGTTCTTGGCATCGGAAAATAGGTTAAGTTCAATAACGATTCTGATACCTAAAGGGTTTTAATTTTTTCGATTCTTAAGTATGGTTTTGAATAATTGTCTCAACACCCCCCCCACACACACATATATACATATGTGTGTGTGCGTGGGGGGTTGTCCGCCATCTTAGGTTGAGCATATTGGGAAGCGATATACAAATTACCATTAGCGTATTAAGCGATGCTCTTTGTGTAAACAAATTGAGTTTAGGTATTTCGGACAATGTCAAAACATTGCTGATTCACTGCCCGCATAGGAGCAGTTGAATAGCGCAACGGTTAGAAGCTGTGACTATCATTTGGGCAGTCGGGTTTCGATCTTGGCTTAAAGTAGTTGCTTGCCTAGCCGCACTGATAAGCTGTGAAACAGTGACACAGCACTCTATGTGATTATATCTATATATATATATATATATATATATATATATATATATAGTCATCCACATACAGTGCTGTTTCACTGATATATATATATATATATATATATATATATATATATATATATATATATGTATATATATATATATGTATATATATATATATAATACAAGGATTTTGGGTTATACAAATTAATTATCGTAATTATGAAAAGAAGGCTTAATTTTTAATAATAATGATTAAAAATAAAAGTAATTAAAAGAAGTCAGCCGACCGGTTTCGCCTACATTCAACCTGAGCTGTATCTATATATATATATATATATATATATATATATATATATATATATGTGTGTGTGTGTGTGTGCGTGTGTGTGTGTGTGTGTATATATATGTATTATTAAATATTATTTTACGTGCATGAATATATGTATATATGCATATATATGTATATATATGCACACATGTATATATATTCGTGTATGTGTGTGCTTTATAATTGACTGATATAAATATGAAATAAGATAGAAAAGTGCATATAAAAATATGAAAGAAAGTAGATCACGTAAAACCCATCAGTAGCAATATTTCCTTCCCTTTTACTGACCTGAAGTTGTTCAAAGAGAAGCAAGATAGAAGAAGATAACATCCTAGATACATTTCATAACATTATATTATATAACATGTTCAGTTGGGTTTATGATCAAATCTGTGTTCGAAGACCGAGTATCAATATATATATATATATATATATATATATATATATATATATATATATATACCTGCGTGCGTATGTGCGCGCGGTTCCATGCGAAGTTTTCTGTATTCCGCTGAAGTCCTTCTTTATTCATAATTCTTCACAACTGCAGTCAAATGGAAACTTTCGGAAAAATAATCCCATCAGTCTCTGGCGTCGTCATCACTGCCACATTCGCTATCAACGTCGCCACCTTCGCCATCTCCAGCACGATCATCACTACGACAATGTAGCAACAGCATCATCATCGGAAAAAAGGATCTGAATTTGGCCCTTATTTATATTTTATTATCGTCGTCAATTTTCTCCAAGTACAAGCCTATCGTTTTCGTGGCCATCATCATCATCATCGACATTGTCGTCGTCGTCGTCATCATCATCATCATCATCATCACAATAATAATAATAATAATAATAATAATAATAATAATAATAATAACTAGCAGGACCCGTGTAAATTCCGCAGGGGACGCATTCATATGTAATATGTTGATGCTGGCAGTCTGTAGATGTTCAGTGTAAATGGAGACGCTCTGACATTATTGTAGCTTTTTTGTTAAAACTGCGAAAGTATTTATCTAAGCTAGCATGAACGCCTGGTAAAGCCCGGTCGTAAAGTACGCTTAAATATGATATTTTAATTCTTGCAGATTTCGTATATATTATTGTAGAGTTACGAGGCGCGTGCAATAAGTAATGCCCCTGCCCCACTTCCCATAGAAGTAGAGCAATGAAACTTGGCACAGTTATTAGTCTCTCTCTACATAGGAACCACCCAGAGATGCATTTCTCCCATCGTTTCATGCAGCTCTGGAGACCGTTTTTGTAGAACACCCCAGGTTGGTCCTCTAACTACGACGTGACTTCAGAAATCAAGGCTGCATCATCTGGTAAATGCTTTCCTTTCAAAATCAACTTCATGGCTGGGAAGAGGTGAAGATCAGAGGGTGCAAGGTCAGGAGAGTAGGGAGGATGGGGAAGTATTTAAAACCACACGCCTGTGCTTCTGATCTGGCGACATGCGAGCTGTGGACCGGAGCGTTGTCCTGCAGGAGGAGCGTACCTTTGCTGATCTTGCTCCGCCTCTTGATTTTGATAGCTTCCCTTAATTTCCTCAAAAGTGAAGCATAATAGGCTCCTGTAATTGTGGTACCCTTTGCCAGGAAATCTGTCATCACTACTCCGTCCTGGTCCCAGAAGACTGTGAGCATGAACCTTGCTAGCGGAGGGCTGCACCCTTACCTTCTTTGAAGGTGGTGAGTCCAAGTGCTTGCACTGCATTGACTGGGCTTTGGTCTCTGGATCATAGTGATGGGCCCAGGTTTCTTCCTGTGTAATCAGTCTTTTGAAAACTTTGACTCATCTTCTTGGCACATCTCCAAATTCATCCTCGAGCACTCAACGCGTTCTCGCTTCTGGAATGGTATGAGCAACCTGGGAATTCATCTGGCAGACACTTTATGCATATGCAAATGGTCGTGAATGATAGTTTCTACAGACCCTGTACTAATCTTGACATCTTGGACTATTTGGCGAATAGTACTGCGCCGATCTTCCAAAATGGTAGCCTCAACTTGACGGATAGATGCCTCATCAATGGCAGAGGGGGGGCGACCAGGTTTGGGAGTTGTTTCCACAGACTTCCGGCCATGTTTGAATTAACGATGCCAGCGTTTTACAAGGTCATATGGGCCATTATCACCATAAGTTTCTTTCATTTCATCAAAAGTCTCCTGTGGTGTGCGTCTTTTCAAATACAAAAACCGGATCACTACTCGACATTCAACAGGCTCCATTTCACACCTGACTCTGTTCAAACACCTGTAAAACAGAAACCACAATGAGTTCAGAGCTGTAATTTTGCACATAACCCGTAGAGATATAAATCATTGCACATGCAAAATTTCAGCTAGATCAGACAACTGGAAGTGCGTCAGGGGCATTACTTATTGCACGCCCCTCGTAATGTTCTATGGATTTTTATGTATTATGAAGTTGCGTTTTCAAAAATAGAAAATATATCGGTATGACTTGGGTGCTTTAGCTTGAAATGTAACCGAAATAAAAAACTTATGAAAAAATATGAGTGTGTGTATATATATATATATATATATATATATATATATATATATATATATATATATATATATATATATATATATAATTTAAGTTCCTTCAGCTATAATCGAAACCGAAGTTAAAACTTATAAAGAATTCTTGATAAAATTATTTATAAAAGGAAATAGATGATTTAAGTGCCATCAGCTATAGTCGAAACCGAAACCAAAACTAATGAAGAATTCTTGGTAAAATTATTTTTACAAGTAATAGAAGAACATAAAATTAAACGACCCGCATGTAAGCGTGAAACACAAAAGAACACACATGCTATATTATTGATAGATAATACTAATACTAATAATACTAATAATAATAATAATAATAATAATAATAATAATAATAATAATAATAATAATAATAATAAAGAATTAGAAAAATACATGATAATAATAATAATAATAATAATAATAATAATAATAATAATAATCGTCGTCGTCGTCATCGTCGTCGTCGGCGGCGGCAGCGGCGGCGGCAGCGGCGGCGGCAGCGGCCGCGTCATCATCATCATCATCATCATCATCATCATCATCATCATCATCATCATCTGAATATTTTCTTGATTGATAAATGAAACGATGAAGCTAATCGAAACGGTTACCTTTATGACCCAGAGTTGCTATCTATTAAGTGAACACAAGTATATGTGCTATAGTATATGGGGCAAGGGTATTCAAAAAGTGATGCCTCATATTTTTATTTTGCCCGAAAGGATGAGATATGATTGCAAATTGACATTTCATGATGATTGAACGTGTGTATTCATAACCTGAAAGTTTCATCTCTCTGTTGCAGATATTGACGGTATGAGACTCTAAGAAAGCAACCTATGTCATGGGCGTGCGTCAGAAACAAAGTTGCGTTATTGAATCCGTGGCAAAAATGCATTAAAAATATTGATGACTATGTAGAAATATAAATTTTGAAGTTGCTCATTTTGGTGGTGCCATTCCTGTTTTCGTAGATCTTCAACCTTTTTAATGAAAAAAATAGGAGGAACTACATTTGGAGTGACCCTCGTATGAGAAAGCGCGCTCCAGACACTCGTACACAGCGATCGGTAATCGTTTGCAAAAACGCAATGAGAATAATTGTGACTGTAAAAAAAGAAATTCTGCACCACAAAAGATCGCTCGTTTTTATGGTACCACTCATGTCGATCTGGGTGTACGGTAGGACAGAGAAATGTTTACAGTAGTGTCTGGTAGATGTGGTAAAATCATCGAGTGAAATATTCTCTTGAGCGTTTGTTTAAGGAAGACAAGGATTGATAAAATACCAGTGGTGACTTGGTCTTATTTTTGGTTAGGGTTACGCGCAAAACCATTTTATCGCTTAAACAATGCCACAGGAATTTATTAAGGCAGATATTGCCGACTTTTTTTACAGAAGAATTGAATGAGAATACAATAAATACCTGTTTAAGAATCACATTTAGTGTTATATAATTTAATCATTTTTTAATACGCCAAGCGAATTACAGTCTTAAATAGTTAGATATAGAAAGCTAGCAGCGACAATTGTAAGAAACATATCATGAAGCTTTCTGCCATATATTTTTACACTTGATAAAACATGTTTAGTGATGTGAAATAACCTGTACCTTGTATTATGACGTAAAATAACAAGTATTTTGTATTTTGACATAATGTGAAATAACTTGAATCTTGTATTGACGTGTATTTAATAATATGACGCAAATTTAACCTATATTTTGTATTATAATGCCAAATAACCTGTATTTTGTATTATAACACAAAATAACCTGTATTTTGTATTAAAAGGCATAATAACCTGCATTTTGTATTATAACGAAAAGTAACCTGTATTTTGTATTATAACGGAAAATAACCTGTATTTTGTATTATAACGCAAAATATCCTGTATTTTTTATTGTAACGCAAAATAACATGTATTTTGTATTATAACGGAAAATAACCTGTATTTTATATCATAACGTAAAATAACATGTATTTTGTATTATAATGAAAAAATATCCTGTATTTTGTATTATAATGAAAAAATATCCTGTATTTTGTATTACAACGCAAAATATCCTGTATTTTGTATTATAGCGCAAAATAACCTGTATTTTGTATTATAAAGCAAAATAACCTGTATCTTGTATTATAACGGAAAATAACCTGTATTTTATATTATAACGCAAAATAACCTGTATTTTATATTATAACGAAAAATAACCTGTATTTTGTATTGTAACGCAAAATATTCTGTATTTTGTATTATAACGCCAAATATCCTGTATTTTGTATTATAACAAAAAAAACTGTATTTTGTATTATAACGCAAAATAACCTGTATTTTGTATTATAACGCAAAATAATCTGCATTTTTATTATAACGAAAAATAACCTGTATTTTGTATTATAACGCCAAATATCCTGTATTTTGTATTATAACAAAAAAAAACTGTATTTTGTATTATAACGAAAAATAACCTGAATTTTGTATTATAACGCAAAATAACATGTATTTTGTATTATTATGCTAAATAACCTGT
>NC_136524.1:59594400-59621900 GCF_053919585.1 Euprymna scolopes
ACCCCTGCCAATACCTTAACATCTTACCAAATCCTTTCCACCAAAATCCCCAGTCGCAGTCAGACCCCGGCCCTTACACCAAGCAAAACTTTGCTCGAACCTAACTGGGCGTGAGCCAATTCGAACTGTCACTGTGTCTAGAAAACGTCGTAAGCGATATGGTTCATGTTTGGGCCGACGTCGTCCCGACTCAGACCCCTACCTCACTTTTCAGGCCTCCAGTAAACCCTCCACCCACTTCATCGACATCCCTGGGGGCTTGAAACAACCCCATTTTCCACCTCCACCCTCACCAGTACCTCCACACGCGCCCGTGAGGTACATCAACGACGACGGTGATGACGGCGACGTGCTAGACATTTGCCTTCTTTTTTGTTATTATTAGATCATAAATAATGATATATTGACAAGACTATATATATATATATATATATATATATATATATATATATATATATATATATATATATATATAAAGGAGAGAGACAGACAGACAGATCGAGACAGAGAGAAGAATAGAGAGAGACCGAAAAAATTAAACTAATCTTTCCTTCTTCCATCTTCTTTCTTTTTCCTTTTTTCTGTTAACTTTCCGTCGTCTTTTTTTATTATTATTCTTTTCATTTTTATTTTTCGCCACTCCAAACTCTTTTTCATTCTTTTATCCTTTGCTCTATTTCTCTCTCTCTCTCCCTCTCTCTCTGTCTCTCTCTCTCTCTCTCTCTCTTAATTAATATACGAAAGTATAGATTTATGTATAAACTTTAAGTATTTACTCCAACAGTGCTCAATACGTAAGTAAAGCTAGGTAGTAAGTTATAAAATATATATTGAAATTAAGCTACAGAGAATATTCCGCGTTTCATCCACGCTAGGATTCATTATGATATATATATATATATATATATATATATATATATATATATATATATATATATCTGTGTGTGTGTGTGTGTGTGTGTGTGTGTGTGTGTGTGTGTGTGTGTGTGTGTGTGTGTGCGGAGAGCGATCATGCTTGGTATTTTCAAGTTCTACATATTCAGTTCCACTCTTTCTGCTTAACCGTGGGTATCGATGGATGATCGAAGTAAATTATGATATCATTTGACTATATATATACATATATATACATATATATACATACATATATATATATATATATATATATATATATATATATATATATATATAATTACATAATTAAGCCCTCTTGTCAATTCTCCTATACATTGCATTATACTGTATCCACATTATATTCCCGTCTCTCTCATGTATACAAACGCTTAACTTCTCAATGCTTTCTATCCCGTCATTAAATGTCGTGGCTTGTTCTTTGACATAGATCTGAATCTCCCAGAGAATGAGAAAGTATTTAATTTCCTATTATTCAGTTCTTGAGTTTTATTCTTTTTTTTTTTTTTTTGTAAGTTTTTAGATAATTCTCGATCTATTTTCCATTCCATTGACTTTCGAATTTGTCGTTTGTCTGTTACTAACTCTTTATTCTTCATCTATAATCTTATTTGTTTTTCCCTAATCCTTAGGTATCTCCAAAAGTCATCACAGAATTAACCCCCCAATATGTAAAACGATGCAACTTTATTATAAATTAATATTATCAATATAAATTTTGGACAATTTAAAAGAAGGGCAACATAAACTAGTAATAATTCAAAAAAATTTTTTTTTCATCTTGCGATAATAATGAAATCCTCCTTCTTCCCTCCTTTTCTCTCTCTCTCTTTTTCTCTCTCTCTTTCTCTATTTTCTCTCTTTCTGCGTTTAAAACGAGACACTATCACTCGTTTTATCTTCCTCTTTTTCTTGTACTCTTTTAATATACTCAATACTCAACGAGTCCCCTTTCTCTTACTCTTCCCTTACCCCTTCATTTTCGTTCTGTTTCTCATTTATAAGATTCTTTTCAAAAATCGCCACCGAAGTTCTCACCGCTCTACTTTTTAAATACCACATGCAGAATTTATCCGCGCCAAACATCACCCCTAACTTTATATCAAAATGGATTGTTCCGACGCGTACTTTTTTATATACACGGATTCAGTTGATTTCTATGGCTCTTAAATAGTAAGCATAAAAGTAAAAAACAAAAAAGTATATTTTTAAAAAATGTATAAAACAGTAAATGTGAAAACAGCATACACTAGTTGCGTCATTGCCTTATATTCACAAGTGTACCTACAACAACTTTATCTTTTGCATTAAGTTTTAAGGAACCAAAGACACAATTTCCAATGTATAATTTTTACCCAATAAATTCTCCGCCTCTATGTCGTGATGTCATCATTGCGATGACGTCAAAATATTAAAACGTCATATAAGAAGTGTAGGGGAGAACTCAAAATGGCGTAATAAAAGATGAAATAAAAGATAACTGCAACTTCTTTTCCAGTTTTCGGATTTTTTGATCATGCCGAATGCATTTTATTTTCTTTTGTATGGATTGATTGTTGCTGTTTGTTCTGATGAGTTAAGCGCCATGAGTAAGTTGCTGGAATCTGTGTTAAATAGATATGTAATCAACCATCTCAGCAAAAATAACCTTCTTAGTGACACGCAATATGGTTTCCGTTCTGCTAGATCTACAACAGATGTGCTTACAGTTATATCTCATAGGTTTAGCGAATCTCTCGACGGAGGCTAACTTTTCTAGGGCAATTGTCTTGACATATCAAAGGCCTTTGATAGGGTATGGCATAAACGTTTACTTCACAAGATCTCCAGCTATGGTATAGCTGGAAATGTCTTCTCAATTATCGAATCATTTTTTTTTTTTTGCATGGGCATCACCACTTATCAAGGCCAAGAGGCCACTCGAGGATAGGAGGTAAAAGTATACATTAGAAATTGGACAATATAGAAATCGTTAGTAATGGAAATTTGGTGACTTTGTAAATTTATATGCAACGGCTCATCAAAAACTTGTTTACATTAGACTTGAAGTAAACCATATTGTAATCAGCTCGAAAGCAGGAAAACGGAAGACAATTTCATAGGCGTGTAGTTCTAATAAAGATGCTTTGCTCATGGGATCTACGTTTAGGTTTAGGTACAGATAAAGAGTGGGAGAAATTATTGATAGTGTTTTCTGCTATACGGGTGTTTCTTGTGAAAGTTGTGCGAGGGGGGCATAGATTGGAGCTCAGCTGAGCACTTGCCATGAAAATAACGATAAAGCAGGGACAAATTCGCAACATCTCTTCTGTTAGAAAGAGGTTGCAGGGAAGAGAAAAGGACTTCCCCCACAAGGCTAGGAAGTCTATTTTGAACTCATTATATCATTCGTAGACATCTATGCTGATGACCCTACTATGTATGGTAGCACATCTAAGGCTGTAAACGACCAAGTTCTCTCTGATTCTCTCTCCTCTGATCTTGAGCAAGTGGTACAATGGGGAAAGAGGTGACTTCTTACTTTTAATGCATCTAAAACCAAGCTTTTATATTTACATCATCAACGCTCTGATCCCCATCTTGCATCAATTGAAATGAATGACTCTCGTCTTGGGGAGGCCTCATGTTTTGACAAGCTGCTGGGCTTGACTTTTATTCCTAATCTTAAATGGAACATGGTAGGATCCTTCTATCTATCAAGTAGATATCTCAATGCTGATACAATTCTCTATCTATATAAGAACCAGGTACGTCTAGGGTGGAGTACTGTTGCCACAGCTGGGTAGGAGCTGCTAGAAAGGACATAGCCTGCCTGAGTTAAAAATAGACATGAGATGTCCTTTTCTCTTCCCTGCAACCGCTTTCTCATAGAAGAGATGTTGCGAGTGTGAGTTTGCTTTATCGTTATTTTCATGGCAAGTGCTCAGCTGAGCTCCAATCTATGGTCCCCTCTCGACAGACTTTCATAAGAAACACCCATATAGCAGAAAACACTATCGCTAATTTCCCTCACTCTTTATCTGTACCTAAACCTAAATGTAGATTCTATGAACAAAGCTTCTTTATTAGAACTGCACGCCTGTGGAATTGTCTTCCGTTTTCCTGCTTTCCATCTGACTACAATATGGTTGTCTTCAAGGTAAACAAGATTTTAATGAACCGGTCCATATAAGTTAACAAATTTATCGAATTTCCATTATTAACGATTACTATATTGTCCAATTTCTACTTTACACTCTTTAACCCTTATCCTCGAGTGGTCTCTTGGCCTTGATAAGTAGTGATTCCTATGTAAAAAAAGGGCAAAATAGATTCATTGATTACTATAATAATTAAGTCAATGATTTTGCGCTACGAAACAGTTGCTGTCAAAAATTGTAAATATCAACGTAATTAAAGGAATAAATTGTAAGATGGTCAACATAATGAAATTTGGAATACAGACTTTTGTCATTTATTCATTATATGCTCTGTAATTACATTGAACTGCATAAATTAAGTATTAGTATATAAAAAATGAAATATAATAGAAAAAATCATATTTCCACATAAATCTAATATATATATATATATATATATATATATATATATATATATATATATATATATATATATATATTACAGGTCTTCAATTAAGGAATTTAAGATGTGAACTTTGAGCAAGCAACCTTTATGATGGGTGCCTATGAGAGACCCCCGAACAAGACTTGGATTACAGGAATCAGCTCGTACTTGATTTTTCAAGTTGAACGGTTGACTCCTTTCTTACCTGCGCTCCACACATAACAGTAATAGAGTTACGATCGGGTGGTGGGTGGATGGGTGGCGACTGGGTAGATGTTAGAACAAGTAAAACTATACGTTCGCAGACAACCAATTCTGAGGTTCTCCGAAGCTGTGGCATGGACCTGGGTTCTGCCACGACACCTACGTCTTTTCTTTATAAGTACTTCCTTCACCTAGTACTTGACAACATTATACAGCAAATTAATATGGCCGTCTGAACGAAGATGTGAGGCAGCATGAGTTGTCCTCCGCTGGGAACAGTAAAAACGCGTATTGTTAGAAGTAATATGATCTTCATGATTTTGGGGGGAGGGTATGAAAATCATGTAGTGTATTCCATGTTATGCAATTGGTCTGGAGAAGAATTGGTCAAACTGGATGGGTGTGCACCATTTATTTGTTGAGATTTTTCGATTTTCTCGGTTTTCTCTCCTTCTGATGTGCGCTCTTCAAACTAAAACCAAAAAAGTTCTCCGTGACAGTAATACACAAATTCCTTTATTTGTTTAGATATTTGTTTCTTTTTGACAGCATTTGGGACACAGTCGCTGAACGGAACGATGGCAGAGGTTGAGCGAGCAGTCGAGACGACGGGCAAGCGAGATGAGTTGCGATACGCGCGTGTAATTGGTGACAACATTGTATGGTGGGAAATACAAACTATCAAGCCCTTAAGTAAAACAAAAAGCCGAAAAAAAAAACGGCGAAAGAACAAATCTGTTCGTGATGTAACAAAAGAAAAATGGACCAAAGGAATTGTAAAAATGTTTTTCAGCAAAGGATGATGAAATAAGATTTAAGAATCGAAGAAGCAATTTCGTATATGAATGTCGCAGCAGGCGACAATTTGAAACGAATGTATTGGTACGAGAATCCTGACTCGCAAATCGTTGCGAACGCATGAAATATAACAAGAATGAAATAAATTATCGTTACAAATTATGCATGATATTAAAAAAAAAAATGGTCATGTAAGCAAACAAAAGGAAGGACAATAAAAAGATACATATAAAAAGGAAAGAAGTGTGAGTTCTCAGCAATTTTTATTTCTCTCTCTCTCTCTCTCTCTCTCTCTCTCTCTCTCTCTCCCTCCCTCCCTCACTCTCTTCCTCTGTCTGTCTGTCTGTCTGTCTCAGTCTCTCTCTCTCTCTCTCTCTATCTCTCTCTATCTTTCTCTCTCTCCCTTATACCCTCTCCCACATCATGTTGGCAGACTATTTTTTTTAATGAATATTGACTTTGTTAGATGCTGGATATTTTTCATTCGCTAAATATAACTAATTTGTTATATATATGTGTTTTTTTGCATATATTTTTCTTCATTTTTTTTTTTACTAAATTTTATTTTTTTTTATAAAAAAAATTTTATTAGTTTTCCATCTGCCTTCGTCTTGTTATTTCTGTATTCATTCCACTGTCATATGTATATATTTTACTGGTGCCATGAAAAATGGATATCCCTGTTAGCACTTTGCAATAAACCCGGGGGACTTTTCTTTTTTACACATTTTGTTACGTAATCATCTTATTTAGAGGTAGCGTAACAACATGTCTGTCGAAATGCTTTTCACACAGGTGTCTTTGTCATCGCTTTTCTTTTCCGCTTTTTCAACCATGCGGCGCATTTTCTTTTATCGCCGCATAAGAGTCAAAACATTATTTGACCATGTGCTGCTCTTTTCTCTGCTTTTTTTTTCTCTCCTTGCCGTGATTTCAGCGCGTGCATAGTTGCTTAATTTGTATATGTGCTAAGACGATTACTACTAATATTTTCGCTAGCTAGCTATCATGGACTGCTGCTGATTTTCTTACACGCGCCATATGCGCTTTGTTACAATAAGAGCGCACCGCTTCATTACAATAGAACGATGGAACCATGTTGCTGTTGCAAAGGTTTTATTAGAGAAAGAAGTATATTCAAAATGGGAGAGACAAAAAAAACAGGCTAAAATTTATTCCTCATCACTTTAATTTTCTTGCTTAGATTTCCAAATGTTCGACAAACAGATAATCTCGAGGAAATATTCACTTTGATCTCTACATACTCGGACATGCCTGGCCTATTTGGTTTCACAACTCCAACTGGCTCCTGGCTCGAAACCCTGTCCCGTTTCTCGAACACGTGGTCGTTTCTTTCTTATATCACCGACACTTGCTTCTCGCGTGTTTTGCGTAGGGAGCTGATCGATTCACCCCGGCATTAATAATGTTAGATGCACTGGGTCTATTTACTTTTTCAGATAAGTTGTCCTGACATGTAGTTAATGAAACTCTCTCAAAATTCATACTAGTTACCATAATCTCTACTTAAAAGCGTAAGATCCCGATATATAACAATTAACCTTGTTAAGGAAATTCTTAGCTTTCGTAAGGCGGTTATTGTGGGTCTTTCATGAGCAGAAGCAAATATTCCTCCAATGTATTCAATGCGTTTCAGCAACGATTTGCAAAATTCTGAATCCCATGAGAAACATTAAGATGCCGGTAACATTTTCCGAAATTTCCGGTGAGTTCCGCTTGCTCATTGCCGCCAGTTCTGAAATACAATAACATAAAAATAGCTACGTATTTCACTTTAACACTATTAAATATTTTGAGATGAAAGAATATATATAACGTATATGACAGTTATTAAAGCATTCTCTAACTTCACACACACACACACAATGTTTTAATTTCAGTTATACAAGTTCAGCACGACGTGAAGCAAGGCAGAGATAAGCGGAGACCACGTACAGCGCCTAGTATTTCCAAGTGGTCACCCATTTAGTACTAGCCAGGTTCATCGTTGCTTAACTCTAGTGATACGGCGAGAAAGGGCGTCTCAATGTGATTATACCGTATAGATTTGCAATATATATGTGTGTGTGTGTGTGTGTGTGTGTGTGTGTGTGTGTGTGTGTGTGTGTGTGTGTGTGCTGGCTAAAGCCTTCTAACGTGGTGTCAGATGTTTTGGAGGAGTATTTTCCCTGATTATCATATTTAAATTAAGTTGTGTGTGTGTGTTTTCGAAATGCTGTTATATTCATGTTATTTAATCACCCTTTTACTATTTTATTTTAGAATATTGTGTTTGTTTGTTCTTTTATTTACATTTAATTGTCTCTGATTAGCAGACAAACGAACTAAACCTTATATTTTATTATAAGTTAAAGTTAAGTTAAGAAAATATAGTCAGGGGAAAAATCATAATTGTTTATGGATTCTTTCGTTTGTTCATTGGGATGTCATCAACCTGGATATTTGCTTTTAAGCCAGAAACATCAGTTCATTGAGTTTGTTATCTGAAACAGTTTGAGCGATATTATAAGCGATAAATACCTTAAGAATATTTTATCAACTCTACAATATGTACATAAACTAGCAGGGAGACCCGACAGTATCCGGGATTGAATACGGATTATCAAATGTTCTACCCTCCCATACTTTTATTGTCATCGAATCAGTGAAATCGTCCATTTTTTTTAATCAAATCGATTGATTAACTGCTCTTGTTAGTATTGATTCAGTATATAATTGCCCCCTCCGCAATGTACCGGGAGGAAGCTTCACACGCCTCCCCCAAATAGTTTTGTCCACAATATATTGTTGCTTATATTGCACTGTACAGAACCTACTGTTGATAATATAAAATTATTTTATAGAATGCGATGAAATCAAGTTTAAAACGCAAAAGTCAATATCATTGTTCACTTCCTGAATCAATTCTGATGTTAGGCTGTATCGGGCGTTAACTTTAGTCAAAATCCGGCTTCCTTCTATAATTGGACGTTTTTTATTCTTAATTTTCGATCATTATCAAAGGCATTTTGATACAATACCTGTCTAAGAATACTTCCGGACACATCAAGTTCATTCGTGTAAAATTAAAAAAAAATCTGCCCAGATGTTTGAGAGTTCCTAAGGAACTAACACACACATACACATTGCGTTTTATATATCTCTCTCTCTCTCTCTATATATATATATATATATATATATATATATATATATATATATTGCAGAGAAAATATATATATATTACCGTTTTATCTGCTTAGTTGTACATGTTTCGATTACCGAATCGTATCAACGATCCGATAATTTCTGTAAACTTATCGGATCGTTGATACGATTCGGTAACCGAAACATGTGTAACTAAGCAGATAAAACGGTAATTATATATATTTGGTCTGCAATATATATATATATATATATATATATATATATATATATATATTATTTTTAAAATATAATTATAATTATATAATTATCCACTGACACGTGTTTCGTCGTCTACGACTCATCAGATAGGCTTAATCTAGCGAGATTCGAAATCAGGACCCCATGATAAGAAGCCTAAACCTCTACCAACTCGCTCGACTACTGAATTTATCGCGTTTTTATGTAGATGTTTTTATTTGTTTTTGTTAGTGATACCTATTGAACGAATTCAATTATTTATACGAAAGTGCATTTTTACCTAAATGCGAGTTGGGAATAATTTTCCCTTTGACCAATTTGGTACCCCCTAAATGGGGAGCGGCATGTATATATTATTATTTTTAAAATATAATTATCCACTGACACGTGTTTCGTCGTCTACGACTCATCAGAGTGGCTGAATCTAGCGAGATTCGAAATCAGGACCCAATGATAAGAAGCCTAAATCTCTACCATATATATTAAGCTCAATAGATGATAACCTTTTAACTCCAGAGCATGCATAAATAATCAATGGAAACTTAAATGCCAGTAAGTATGTCTGTTTTTTTCTATTTATAAAAAAAAATTACTTTATGGAAGTGTACAAAATATGAACTAATTATTGTGGGCTCTTTTAGAATTAAATATGGCGTCTATCCGAGTAAACAAAATCTTATGTTCCTAATCGGACTTATATATGTTAATGCTTTAATAATGTGGTTTTTATCATTTTTGTGTTGATCTTATGATGTTCTCGGACACTGTCTATTCCTTTCCTTCTGGAAAATCCAGAAAATCCAAGACGTATACCGCTGGAGTTTGTTTGTGCAAGTGACGACGAAATGATCTTTCAACAAATCAATAAAATACATGTCCGCATATCACCGTAGACGATTTTCCCGCGTTCTTTGTCTGAGATCAACGTAAGTTTGTAATACCTTCACGTTATAACGCCGAAACCTTTTAACATTCTAACACTCTAGCGCCATGACGAATGTCGACGTTTCGGACACATTCGAGTACTGACACAAGTCTAACGCAGCATCTTCGTCTCCGTGACACATTAACCAATGCTAAATATAAAGATGTAAGAAGCCGTCAAAACCGATGGCCGAATGAAAAATCAAAAAACGTGACTAATGTTAAGACGTATTTTGTTGAGCCCATATGAAATCAACGTCTTCCTTACCTATGCGCATTACGCGTTTGAATTTTCGTATTATTTGGATTCTTTGGACTACTGTTCTCGTCTTGAGTAATATTTACTTATTTATTTATTTATTTACTTGATTTAACCTTTGACCTCCTTTAGGTGTGTATTGTCTAACTCGGAATCTTTCTCTTGAACACGCGAATTTTTCTTTCTTAAAACTCGGCAATCTGTACAGAATCTTGAACGGAGCCCTTTATTTAATCCACGGGAATCGTATGCTCTCGTTTAGGTCAACCATGGTGGTGGTCCTCAGTAATTCGCAGTTGTAATTTTGCTTGTCAGTTGCACTGAGGATTGAACCTACAACGCCCAGAAAAGTGTAACTTTACAACTGGCCTTTACCAAGCAGGGTTTTTTTTTTTACATTTTCACCCTAAACAAGGCACATTGCCACTTTGGTGTAGGGGGCTACTATCAGGGGCAGCACCTACTGGGGCACTATGTTGGGATTTGGGCAGCAAGACGTCTGTTCACGTTACACTTGAACTTCTGCATGTCAGTACAGTTAGGGAAGCAGGAACCTGGAATGGAATTCCAGAGTCTAGCGGTTCTGGGGAAGAAACTACTGGAGTAAAAAGATCTTTTTCTTTTATCTTTTATATATATATATATATATATATATATATATATATATATATATATATATATATATATATATGGTAAGTAAACATAGCAAACCAAATATTCAGTTAGATCAAACTCATTTTCATTTTATTTTATCAGTCTTATAGTTAGTCTTACACGCGTTTCGCTCAATATTGGATTGATTATCACCATTCACCGAAACACGCGCAAGAATTATGATTATGATGATAATAATAAATAAAAGTATGTGCAAATCTCAATTGCAATAATTATTTTTTATACCATGTTTGTTAGGATTAAACGATGTAGACAATCATATTTTAATAATTATAAGACGATCGTATTATGGTTTGGACGACGTAGACAAACATATTTGAATTACTAAACGAACGTTATCAGACAACCGTATCAGGATTTCATGTTTAAACAATCATATTTGAATAATTAACGAACGTTATCAGACGATCATCTGATTTAACTATGTAGACTATTATATTTGAAAAATAAACGTATGTTGTTGGACGATAATATGATTTTACGATATAGGCAATCATATTTTTAGAATAAACGGACGTTATTTAACGATATTTTATTCCATCATATGGGTAATAGCCTTTGAATAATAAGCGGACGTTTTAGACGATAATATGATTTTACGACGTAAATAATTATACTTGAATAATAAACGATCGTTATTAGACGATCGTATTATGAATTCATGATAAAGACACTTATATTGGAATAATAGACGAGCGTTACTCAACGATTATATTATGATTTCGCGATATACATAATCTTATATGCGTAATAAACGAGAGTTATTAGACGGTCATATGAATTCGCGATGTAGATTATTATCTTTGAAAAATAAACATACGTTATCAGACGATCGCATTAGGTTTAACCGATGTAGAGAATCATATATGAATAATAAATGGGCGTTATAAGTAACGTCGTGTTATTAACCACCACGTTTGCTTTTAAATAGAAATGCTTACTAATATGCGCACACGATATCACCATTATAGTAAAAAAAAAATGTCTTTATGGGATGAAGATTTGGAATTGTTTGCGATGTTTAGTTTATTTATTTACTTATTTGCGGACTGTTATCCTCATCTTCATAATTGTTGTTTCACCACGTATTGTTAAGGAATAGAGAGAGGGAGAGAGAAAGAGAGAGAGAGCGAGAAAGAGGGGAACGGGTGAGTTATAGTGTAGACACGTTGGCCAGAAGTAAAAGATCAGCTGATTTGATTGCGTGTGAGTCATGTGATCAGGTTAGCTGAATCGTTGAGATTTGAGTTGGACTCAGAAGACAACGGACGGCTTCCCGTTGTCTCCTCCTCCTCCTCACGGGGGGGGGCGCTGACGTGTGTAGAAGAAGAACCCACACAGGCCGATTTCACTTCCACCTTCTGCAGGACATCTGGAGAAAGTGAAATAAAAACTATAGAACTAATTCCTTGTCTTGGAGTGATTGAATCTTCATCCAAAAACAGGTATCAAGTCTCCCTTCAGTACGAGAAATTTCCAGATGATCCAACATCGAAGAAGCAGAGGTAGGTTCTGAAAATACATGTCACTCACACACGATTCCCTTTATGATACAACATAAATATATAATATAACACGTCATCTCTTCTAATCCATTATTAGAGATGACACACCAAACACACAACCCTTTATTATAGAACAACAACGTAACAGTATCGGCCAACTGATCCTTTGGCCTACTTCAGATGTTAATTTTACGGCTATTTCCGCACTTTGCGAATATGCAGGAAAATCCGGTAATACTTGCTTTCTGCCATTCGTCAATAATTCCTGATATTCATCATCAGATTATCCTTCAAGAATGCTTTGACAAAGGTCTATCAAATGTGTGCAATATGAAGCTTCAAAATTTATTCTCGAAAAGCTTTAAAGCATTTTTTCACTGGTTTCCAACTCCTGAAAAATAAAAGGGAAATTAATTTATCTAATTTACTTGAACAAATGAACAGTTGACGTTGAGCTTCGTGCAGTTCCATTAATGGATTTAAATTCCGCCTTAAAAAGAAGCTCATTCTCGTGTAGGGAACAACCAATGGTATGTATTTTCCTATTTAGTTTATTCTCTGAAAAAAAAAAGACTTTCACCTAAATTTGAAGAAACATCACACCTGATCAGTTCAATTGCATAGCGATGGGATAGGAATTTTGAGTCTCGTAACTGTATCCCCAGTCACTATTGCCTTCCATAGCTGTTATTGTATCACCACGTATTGGTCAACTAATTCTATGATTGTATAAGGATTTCACGATATAGGCAAACATATTTGGGTATTTTTTCAGATTAGGTCCACCTCCACAATTATCTTTTAAATGACACCTTTTAAAGGTTTTCGACTATGCTGAATACGAAAATCGCATTGAAATTTTGCAGAAATAATTAGTTATCGAGATATAAAAAGCTGTATCATGCATTGTCTCCTTTGGTGGCCATCTTTTCTACGGGCGTGCAGTGTCAGTAATAGATGAGTAGATTTGTTTATGGCGCACGCACGCGCGTAAAAAATGATGGCCGCCAAAGTGTACAATGCATGATACAACTTTTTATATCTCGATAACAACTTGCTAGGTAGAACACAAATCTGTTACATGTACGAATATATTACGGTATAGATGCACAAAGAGCTACATAAACATAGCTCTAATATATAAAGGAAACTCAACCCTTTCCCCAATTTACTATTGTGCTCGATGACTTCAAGGGAAAAAGCATGTATAGATCAGTTTATTTAATGAATAATCGTGAATATTGGTCCGTAGTGTTACTGTTCCCAGACCCAAGGATCGATTAGCTGTATTAAACAACAATATTTCCTACTCAACAACAAGTATAAACCCAAACGTAGTATTCCCTACTCAACCACAAGTATAAACCGAAAAGAAGTATTCCCCGCTCAACCACAAGTATAACCCCAAAAGAAGTATTCCCTGCTAAATCACAATTATAAACCTAAAAGAAGTATTCCCTGCTAAATCACAATTATAAACCCAAAAGAAGTATTCCCTGTTCAATCACAATTATAAACCCAAAAGAAGTATTCCCTGCTCAATCACAATTATAAACCCAAAAGAAGTATTCCCTGCTCAATCACAATTATAAACCCAAAAGAAGTATTCTCTGCTCAATCACAATTATAAACCCAAAAGAAGTATTCCCTGCTCAATTACAATTATAAACACAAAAGAAGTATTCCCTGCTCAATCACAATTATAAACCCAAAAGAAGTATTCCCTGCTCAATCACAATTATAAACCCAAAAGAAGTACTCTCTGCTAAACCACAATTATAAACCCAAAAGAAGTATTCCCGGCTCAACCACAATTATAAGCCAAAAAGAAGTATTCCCTGCTCAACCACAATTATAAACCCAAAAGAAGTATTCCCTGCTCAACCACAAGTATAAATCTTAAAGATGTATTCTCTGCTCAATGACAAGTATAAATCAAAAAGAAGTATTCCCTTTTCAACCAAAATTATGGACCCAAAAGAAGTATTCCCTTTTCAACCAAAATTATAATCCCAAAAGAAGTATTCTCTGCTCTACCACAATTATAAACCCGTACGAAGTATTCCCTACTAAGCCACAATTATAAACTCAAAAGAAGTATTCTCTGGTCAACCACAATTATAAACCCAAAAGAAGTATTCCCGGCTCAACCACAATAATAAGTAAAAAAGAAGTATTCCCTGCTCAGCCATAATTATAAACCCAAAAGAAGTATTCCCTTCTCAACCAAAATTATAAACCCAAAAGAAGTATTCTCTGCTTAACCACAATTATAAACCCGTACGAAGTATTCCCAGCTCAACCACAATTATAAATCCAAAAGAAGTATTCCCTGCTCACCCACAAGTATAAACCCAAAAGAAGTATTCCCTGCTCAGCCACAATTATAAACCAAAAAGAAGTATTCCCTGCTCAACCACAAGTATAAACCCAAATGAAGTATTTCCTGCTCAACATCAATTAGAAGCCCAAAGGACGTATTCCCTGCTAAACCACATTTATAACCCCAAAAGAATCATTCCCTGCTCAACCGTAAGTATAAACCCAAAAGAAGTATTCCCTGCTCAACCACAGGCTTAAACTCAAAAGCATCATTCTCTGCTCAACCACAAGTATAGGCCCAAAAGTCGTATTCCCTGATCAAGCATGAGTATAAACTGAAAAGCAGTATTCATTGATTAACCACAAGTATAAACCCAAAAGCAGTATTCCCTATTGAACCATAAATATAAGCCCAAACGAGTATGCCTGATCTACCACAAGTGTAGACAGAAAAGCAATAAAAGCAATATTCTCTGATCAACCACACGTATAAACCCAAAAGTAGTATTCCCTATTCAACCATAAATATAAACCTAAATCAGTATAGCCTGCTCGATCACACGTATAAATCCAAAAGAAGTATTTTCTGATTAACCACAAGTATAAACCCCAAAGCAGTATTCCCTGATATACCACACTATGAACCTAAAAGCAGTATTCCCTTCTCGATATCAAGTATAAACTAAAAAGCAGTATTTACTGCTCAACTAATTATATACAAAAAATTACTATTCACTGATCAAAGACAAGTATAAACCCAAATGCAGTATTCCTGGCCCAACCACGAGTATAAATGCGAAAGCAGTATTTGTTAGTGTTTCAATATATGGTCAAGTGTTAGCTTTACTCATTTAGAACTACTTTAAACTTTCACTGCTCACTCATTTTGCGACCAAATTTAAAACAAGTTTTACAGTTCATAGGTCATCTTCTCAGCTATATTTTGAGGAAACAGTTTTTACAGTTCATTTTGAGGAAACAATTTTCAATTATCGTTCATTAAAAGAAAAGTTATGATAAAATCACTGCTGTTCAAAAGTCTTCAAAATAAGTAAAAAAAAAAACGTGAGAAACGGTTTCTTCTCATTGTTGGTTATTATAGCAACTTTTTCGACAATGACAATTTAGAGACAATTGCTTCTGATTGGCTGTTGGTTATCGTAGCAACTTTTTCGTCGTTAACACCTTCATAAATGATAGCAGGGATGTCGTTCGTATGCCAGTTTATGTGGGTTATATATAGAGAGTTAACTCTTTGCTGTGCTCGGGTTGATAATGTTTCGCTTACGACGTCACCCATTAATTCCGTTTCTCTCTCTCTCTCTCTTGTCCCTTCTTTCTGTTTATTTACTTAATCATGTCTTTTATTTGGCTTTTTTATTTAGTCCATTTAAGAAGTTGGTAATAATGTGTATGGATTGTTGACAATACGTATGATATTTAGCACAAAAAAATATTTTTTCAAAGCAAAGCCTAGAAAAATTATGAGTTACATAGAAAATAAGAATATGAAAATTAATATGTTTAATATAATATTTAGAAAAATAAAAAGATAACTTGTTAAAACTGGAAAAGAAAAAGACGATATATCCCAGTAAAAAAATAATTAGTTTATAACTTAAAATATTGCAGCATTAAGAATTTTTTTTTTCAAAAATCCATATTAGCATTATATATAAATTCTTAATGCTTCAATATTTTAAGTGATAAAGATATTATATTTTTAACAATAATATCTTGTCTTTTTCTTTTCTAGATTTAAAAACTAGTCCTTATACTTTAACCTTAACTGTATTACTTTTCATGCTCGCATTTTTCTATGTAATATATATATATATATATATATATATATATATATATATATATATATATATATATATATATATATATGATTAGTTTTTTTTTGGAAAAAGAATTCCAGCAGAGTGCTCAATTAAAAGGAAAATCCAAATTGTAAGAGCGTATTTATATTTTGTGTACAGAAAGTTGTTAGTTGAGACAGATCATTGGTACCGTCGGTTTCAAGCCCGATAATAAGGCCCGTTTAAGGTATCCTTATCAAGCTCTCTTCATGTGACGAATATTGGCTAAAGAGAGCTTGATAAAGATACCTTAAACGGGCCTTATTATTGGGCTTGAAACCGACGGTACCAATGATCTGTCTCAACTAACAACTTTCTGTACACAATATATATATATATATATATATATATATATATATATATATATATATATATATATATATATATATATATCCCAATTGGTAACATTGAAAATTATTCACAACTTACATTTAGGTAAAAATGCACTTTCGTATGAATATTTGAATTCATTCAAAAGTATCGCAAAAAAAAAAACAAATAAATAATACCTCTCTCTCTCTCTCTCTCTCTCTCTCTCTCTCTCTCTCTATCTATCTATCTATCTATATCTATCTATCTATATCTATCTATCTATTTATATCTTCCTATTCCTGCGCCATGATAAGCTCTGTGTTGCCATATAATTTTAGCGTAATATTCTAAATAATGAATATAAATAAATATAAAGACGGCGGTTGTATAAATATAACTATGAATTAGAAAAAAAAAATAAATAACACAAGTTGAAACAAACGCACACGCACAAACACACACACACATACACCAATATATATATATATATATATATATATATATATATTGATAGAAAGATAGATAAATTTTTAAAAGATGATACTGTACAAAGATACATATCCTCAACTAGCAATAATAATAAATTTAGACTCATTATTTACTAGAGGAAATTTAAGACCCAAAATCTTGTAGTAAGATTTATTCCCTCGAAATTTATATGGCATTCGAAAATTGTATTTGTAAGTTTGAATGGTCTTTTCATATAATGTAGTTCCTATAATTAGGACCTACAATCGAAAATCGAGGTTTAAGCCAAATCAAACTACTACTACTAATAATAATAATAATAATAATAATAATAATGATAATAATAATAATATTAATAATAATAATAATAATAATAATAATAATAATAATAATAATAATAATAATAATAATAATAATAAACATTACTGAGAAAAATGCAGAGGTATCTTCCAACTGAGATAAAATACAAATAGAAAGAGGTATATTCCAAAGAGATTCCCTATCAACATGACTGCTCATCGTAGCGAAAACACCCCTAAACAATAGACTAAGGAAATACCAAGCTGGAGACGAAGGAATGCATCACCTAGTGCATATGGACAATCTAATTTTTTTTTGAAATAAACAAAAAGGTACTAGACATAATAATAAACACAACTAGAATATTCAGCCACGATATCCGTATTGAATTAGAAAGGGAAAAGTGCCCACTGCTGATTACGAGAAAGAGAATGTGGAAGGTATGGCACTACCAAACCAAGGGGAGATAAGGACACTAGGTGAATATGACAACGTCAGGAATTTGGAAGTTCTGGATGCTGACACCATGAAAGCAACGGAAATGAATGAGTGAATTGGAAAAGAATACCTTAGAAGAACAAGAAGACTTATAGAAACTAAACTATATAGTAGAAACCTAATAAAAAGCATAAACACATGGACAGTATCCCTAGTAAGATACTCTGAGCCATTTATAGGCTGGACCAAAGAACTGAGACATCTCGATCAGAATACTAGGAATCTTATCAGCATGCACAATGCACTACACACAAAGAATGATACTGATCGACTCTGTGTAAAAGCGGGGGAAGAGGGATGCTTTGTATAGAAGACAGTTTGAACGACACAAAAAGAAAAAATGAGACAAACAAATACTTAATACAGAACACCGAAAGATTAAGCACTACATCAAGAGACACTGCAAAATTGAACAAGGTGGAGAACAAAGAGTCAAGACGAACGAAGGGAAAACTGGGAAGAAAAATAGCTAAATGAAGGGGTCATAAGGATGACAAAGGACGAGACTAACGAAAACCTTTTCGCGTGGCTGCGAAAATGGCATAGAAACTGAATCAGTAATAATAGCCGCACAAGATAACACCATTACGACCAATTATATCAAAGCAACGTAAAGATATACAACACACAGGAAAACAACAAATGCAGACTCTGCAGACAAAGACACGAAACGATAAACCAAATGTGAGATACAGCAGACTAGCCCAAAAAGAATATATGAATATACACGCTCATATCAAAAGGTCAGTACACTGGCAATTATACAGACCACTGCATCTTGAACAACCAGACAAATAGTACAACCATAAACCAGCAGCAGTACTTGAAAATGAAAGTCACAAAATCCTATGTGAAATGGATGTAAAAACAGATAAGCCCACTCAAGCAATAATACTATACGTCATAATAATTAACAAGAGGGAAAAGTCCTGCTAGATTGTAGATTTCGTCGTTCCAGCAGCCGATAGGGTGATTATCAAGAAGATGGAGAAACGAAGTAATTATACGGAACTGGTCAGAGAGCTGAAATGAATATGTAAGATGAAGAAAGTCAAGATAACACCAATAATAGTAGGAGCACTAGGAACAATACCGAAAAACTCGTGAAACAGAATGGGAGAGATCGAAATAAGAGAGAATGGTTAGGAAGATACAACGGATAGCAACAATGAAAGCACCTGAAATATTAGAAAATAATACAGAGACACATGAACTACAAACGATAACTGACCGTAAAGAACACGCAACAAAAATAAAACCAACTTACGCCGGGAACATCTGTCTTGGGTTAGTTTTTCCCATGAGTTTGAATACAAACCGAACTGTTGAGGGAGACATTTAGATTGTCCTTGAACCGTTTCCGCTGCCCTCCTGCAGGTCCTTTTTCTTTGAGTATTTCACCGTAAAGAAGCTGTTTTGGGATCCTTGAATCAAGCATGCAGCATATATGGCCTGCCCTACACACGTGGCAATGCTGTAACACGTGGCAATGCTGTAACACGTGGTAATGCTGTAACACGTGGCAATGCTGTAACACATGGTAATGCTGTAACACGTGGCAATGCTGTAACAGGGTGAGTACGTGGCTAAACCTCAGTGTCTGGTATCTTGTCTTGCTACTTTATTTTTTACAATTTACGGAGACAGGTCATATGGAAATGGTTCAGTTTCTTGGCATGTCTGCCATATACATTTCAGATTTCACAAGCATACATGAGGATAGTAAGAATCACAGCTCGATGTACTTGGAGTTCGGTCTGCAACCAAATTCCTCTACACTCCCACATAGTGGTCCTGAAATGCCCAAAAGGCAGCACTAGTCTTGATTATCCTGCAATCAACTTCATTATCTATGTGTACTGCCGTTAACAGAATACTGCCCGAGTAAGTGAAAATGCTCACAGCTTTTAGGTTGGTTCCACGAATTGAGACATGAGGCTCAACATAAGATTTTCCAAGATCAGACTGGTATATTACTTTGGTCTTCTTTAGATTAATAGTCAGCCTGAAATTGTCGCATGCCTTAGAAAAACGATGTTGCATGTTTGGCCCTGTATTGGCATTGAGGGCATAATGTCGCATGACTCCTTATACCAACTGATAAGCGCATTGTCATTAAATGATCATTAATCTTTTTAGATAGGGAAGTCAGTTTTCTGATGTGTTTGGTTTCAATTGTAAATCCAACTCCTGCCTCTTTAAGTTTTCCAACACTAGGTTCACTCCAGAAGAAGGTATAGCCGCCTTTTTCCTTTGTGAGTTGACCTTCCACGGCTATGAGAGTTTCGGACATGGCTGCTATGTCCACATTATGGCGACCTAGCTCTTTGGCTACTAGGGTGGTTCGTCTTTCGGGTCTGCTTGTTTTGGGTTGCTAATAAGAGTACGTACGTTTCATGTACCTATGATGAGTGAAGTAATCGCTTGTTGTTTTGTTTTTCGTCGGCTGGATTCTGGATCTCTGCCAGTTGTGGTAAACTTGCCCGCGTGTGATGGAGTAGGCAATTTTCAGGGCACCTTTTCTAGCCCTTTCCTCGTGCTATGGAGGTGAGTCGTGCATTCCTAAAGAGGGCTGCTCAGTCACTCAGGGGTCTGCTGGGTTCCTCTGCTGTTTCGGTCAGAAGGAAAACGACTATGTAGCCTGAACAGCCTGTGTGGAGGTTTGCGTATGTAGCCGCCAGTGTATTCACAACTGCTATGTCGCCACTCTCCCGTCGCCACAGGTCTTGTTCTGTAGTTGATCCACAACTTCAACAATATTACGATTTGCGTGTGAATTAGTCTAAAGTGAAAAGAACTTCCGCGGCATTGTCCACACGTTCTCGCTTGGAAAACAATCTGAATTCAATGGGAAGACTGTTATATTTTCATTTAAATTATTTTGTTCTTGTTATGGCTTGAAATAAGCCACAAAGAAAACAGAACAACGGAATAGAGTTTAAAAAATGTATTACTGGAACAACAACATAAAAAGGTTACAACTGAAAAGAGTAGTAAACGTCATCGAGAAGGTGAGGGTCGCTCTGGTGTTTAATCCACACCTGGGATCAAAAGGTCTATGGTTTATATAATCGATAGGACAGTCCGTTTGGGGGGTGATTCCTCCATAATACCCCCAAGCTGATTTCCGCGCTTGTGAAAATCAGTATTTCTTCCTTTTGAGACAGGCCGCCAAGGGGTCGGTGCGCTTCCTCTTTCTGTCGGAGCGTCTCGGTTCTGACATCCCTTTTAGAGGGTCTATGTCAAAAGAGTCATACACAGTTTCAATCACCTCACTGCCGCCCTGCGGTGGTTCTTGATCCTTGTAGAAGCGTTTCCTGATTTGGTTCAGGTGCCTCTTATGTTGGAACTTTGGGCCCTGAATGATGTATGTAACATGGCCGATTCTTCGTAAGATCGTGCCGTGTTCCCAAAAAGAAACGTTATTTCTAAAATGTCTAAAATACACGTTATCTCCGCTGTTAAACCGTTTCGTTGGAATTGTAGAGGTTCTGTTGTGTACTATGTGTTTGGGTAGCAGTTTATCAAATACGGATTTTATTTTCCGTCCAAACATGATTTCTGCTGGGGATCCCGCATCTGGTTTGTTCGGATATCTCGTGATTCTGGAAACTTGCAGAAATTGCTGAAG
Source organism: Euprymna scolopes (assembly GCF_053919585.1). Classification (NCBI taxonomy): domain Eukaryota; kingdom Metazoa; phylum Mollusca; class Cephalopoda; order Sepiida; family Sepiolidae; genus Euprymna; species Euprymna scolopes. The sequence continues at coordinate 59,616,037 of NC_136524.1, forward strand.
GGCCTTTTCTGTCAGTGTACCGGACGCCTTTTTCAATGCTCTTTTAAGCGTATCAACGAAGCGTCCAGCCTGTAATATGATTGACTTTATACGTCTCGCAGAATGCTCTGAACTCTGTCGAGATGAACTGTGTAGCGTTGTCGCTAACCAGACTGTCTACAACCCCAAACGGAGAAAACAATTCCAATAAAAAATTGTCGTTGTTGCTGTCATCGGTTTTTTTGCATCGTAGTACCTCTGGCCATTTAGAGTAAGAGTCAACTACTATCAGGTAGTAAAAATCTTCCACAGGTCCCGCATAATCGATGTGATCTTCGACCATGGTTATTCAGCCTTAGGCCAAGGTATATATGTTATCGGTGGTGCTTTTGCAGCCAAAGTACAGCCTTTGCATCTGTTCAGTATGTCGGTAATATCTTGGTCCATAGCTGGCCAATAAACAAAACTTCTCATTAGGCTTTTCATTCTGATTATTCCTGGATGCCCCATGTGAAAATCCCTGAGAATTCTTTTTTGAAGGGTTTGGGGGAGGACACCCCTTTCACCGTATAACAGTATTTCGTCGCAATCAGAAAAAATTTCTGAACTGGTGTCACCCAGTGCTAATTTCTGCTTCGTGGTTTGAATGAAATTGTCATTTAAGGATTCTGACTTAATTTCCTGAAGTGTGACCAGTAGTTTGCGGATAATATTGTTTATCATGGTTTTTACATCACTATTAATACGTAGTGCTGCGATTACTGAATCTTCAAGAGGTTCCATTTTAGCAGGAATCAGTCTCGATAGACCGTCTGCATGGGCTAGTTGTTTTGAGGGGAGAAATTGAATTGTAAAATTATAGTTCAGCAGAATAGTTCCCCATCTTAATAGTCGGTTCGAATTAAATGTTGGGAGTCCTTTTTTTACCCAAAAATGGATATCAACGGCTTATGGTCGGTTTGTAGAAAAAAATGTCTTCCGTACAAGAACCGGTAGAATTTTGAAACTGCAAATATAATTCCTAGGGCCTCTTTCTCGATCTGGGAATAATCCTTTTCCGCTCGCAAAAGAGTCTGTGATGCGAAAGCAATAGGCTGTTTCGAGCCATCCGGTATTCGATGTAGCATGCACGCCCCGACGCCATATTGACTAGCGTCGCTAGCTACTATTATGTCCAACTGCGGGTTGAAATGCGCTAGGAATTGTTTTGAAGTTAGGGTTCTTATTTCTTGGAATGATATCTGGCAATCTTCTGTCCACTCCCAAGCCTTATCCTTTTTCAGCAATTCATTAAGTGGTGCGCGCAATTTGTGCATATTTGGGATGAACCCCTGGTAATAATTTGCCAAACCGAAAAAACTCTGCAATTGAGTTATGTTTACTGGTACCGGCATTTCTTTAATAGCGGTCGCCCTATCTGGGCCTGGGTGCCTGCCTTCTTTATCGATTATTTGACCCAGGTATTTAATTGTTTGTAAAAAGAACTCGCATTTATCTGCTTTGATCTAAAATCCATAATCTTGTATTCGACTGAATACTTGTCTGATATGTTTTTCATTTCCCTCCCTGCTTTTGCTCGCTATGATAATATCATCAAGATATGCGATTGCGGTGTCCAAGCCGGACAACATAGTAGCCATTACTTGCTGGAATATTGCGGGTGCCACCTTGACACCAAACGCGAGTCTTTCGTATCTGTACAAACCCCGATGTGTGTTAATACAAGGGACGTTAGCGCTTTTGTCGTTTTCCGGAATCTGTAGATAAGCGCCGCTTAAGTCGATCTTAGAAAAAAACTTGCCGCCATTTAATTTCATGAACACTTCTTTTTGACTAGGTAATGGATAGTGAAAATCTTCTAAGTACCCGCGTTGAGTCCGGTCGCGAAGCCGGCGCAAACGCGAATTTCCTCAGACTTTTTCTTTACGTAAACTACCGGAGCAGCCCACTCATTATATCCAATTTTAGCCAGTATACCGATGCTTTCTAATCGGTCTAGTTTCTGATTTATTTTGTTCAGGGAAGCGAACGGAACATTACGTTTCTTTTTAAGCACCGGTTTGGTGCCAGGTTTCAACTTAAAATATGCGGCCATTTTTGTACATCTCCCCAGGCCAGGAGTAAATACGTTTGTGAATTCTTTTTTAAAGCAAGTTATAAGTTTCTCCGTTTCTGCTGGGCGGGTATCTATTTTCTTGCAGAATGTGGATATAGGAAGATCCCAAAGACGAAACTCCTCCATGCTGTCAGAACCGAACAGGTTGTCACTATCTTGTAGCACATACAATCTTAGTTTTTTTTGTTTTCCCCGTAAAGTGACGTTTGTAATTAATTCACCTTCAAAATGAATTTTTGTACCATTAACGACCGTCGCCGTTCTGTTAGCTTTTAACATAGTCGGCTTTCGTAATATTTTCCACGTTTTGAGATTTATTATTGAAAGATCTGATCCACTGTCTAATTGGAATTTAATAGCCTTGCCGAAAATGTTAACCGTTACATATTTACGTAGATTTTCATCTACGACGTCCTTAGTTATAGTTTGACGTACACGGCTTCTATTCTGAGTTTTCCTACAGTGCTAACTTTTATGACCGATCTTATGGCATAAATGGCATCTTTTTGTTAAAAATGGGAAATCCCTTACCCAATGTAGTCCACCACATCTGAAACAAGCGCTCGGTGTTTTTAGTTTTTCTGAGTTTCGGTTGTTAGTGTCTGTGTGCCATTTCGACGCTTTTTTCTTAGTTACTTTTTTTATATTCGCGATGCCTGATTCGATATTTTTTGCATCTTTTTTTATAATTTCTACTTTTTGACAATCCTCAGTCAATTTTTGAAGTGTTAAGGTCGGTTCATTTTCTAATTTTGCAAGGACTCTGCGTCTGATTTCCGCATCTTTTCCCGAGGCTAACCCTTGCGCAAACACAAGACATTTAAAACTGTCTTCTGTTAGTTCAGACAACTTAAAGTCATCACAGTGTTTGTTCACTACAGCTGCGTAGGTGGAAAAATCGTCATTATCGTCTTTTACCACATTCAAACATCTCCAACGCTTATGGAAAAGAGACGTTTTCGATGAGAAAAGTTCTGTTAACAAATTTACCGTCTCATTTAATGATAAATCTGCTGTTTTCCGAGGCATGATGTAATCCATGAATTTATCATGCTCAGCCGTTTCCAATTTTCGTAGTAGAAGTCTGGTTTTCTTTTGATCGGACCAGTTGCTGCAGTCAATATTGAAAAGAAATCTTCATAACGCCGAAAATACACTGCAAATGATTTCCTCTTCCTCGTATTTAAAATTGTCTATCGCAGTCCATATTGTCTTCTGAGAAAATGCTGAATTGCTTTCCGCGTTCGCATTATTTTTAACAATTTCTGTCATTCCTCTGTTCGTAATTGACGTTCGGCTAACTGTCTTTGGTTCATATTTGACATTCCACTAACTGTTTTTACAATTCCTTTTGCTGTTCCTCGAATCGTGCCTGACGCTTTGCGACATCGATATGCAACTTGGTCAAATGTTCCAACGCTACTTTCAATTCGTCCATTTTGCTTTGTCAGCATTAGCAATTTCAAAACGTTCGCTGAATTTTACAAAACCGTTTTATTCTTTCTTATTTCTTCCTCCAGACAATAAAACGAACAGAAAAAACATAAATATCTAAGAAGTTCATTGTCTAAAGAAAAAAAAATCAAGTGTATATTTTTCTCCAGAGAAAAACAACAACGTCCGGTTTTAGCAGCGAAAACCACAAGTGACGAATTCTTTTCTCAAAAGTATAAAAATTTACCTTTCTAAGTCGCGACGAACCTTTTTCTTTTTGCAAAAGTAGAGAGCTATCTTTGAAAGTCGTGACGAACTTTTTTCTTTTCAACTCTTTTTTTTCGTAGTAATCTGCGTTTTTCTTTGTTTGTTTTTTTAGTTACCGTGAACCTTTCAGTTGCAAGTGTTATGTTAGACATTTCCTTAGGCTTGATAACATTTGAGTCCGACGTCGTTAGTATTTTTAGAATTCTATTTCAACGCGAGTATTTTTTTCAATGTCGTTACTGGTTTCGATTTTAGTATGCTCCTAGAATCAAATGTCGTCAGTGTTTAGTTTTTTAGAACACTGTTTTTAAACCTGAGTACGTTCTCCGAATCCAATGTCGCCAGTGTTATAGCTTGAAATAAGCCACAAAGAAAACAGAAAAACGGAATAGAGTTTAAAAAATGTATTACTGGAACAACAACGTAAAAAGGCTACAACTGAAAAGAGTAGTAAACGTCACCGATCAGGCGAGGGTCGCACTGGTGTTTAATCCACACATGGGATCAAAAGGTCTATGGTTTATATAATGTATAGAACAGTCCATTTGGAGGGTGATTCTCCCACAATAGTTCTTACTGTTTAAAATATTTTCATTTAAATTGTTTTGTTCTTACTATAAAAAAAATATGCGAATTCAGTTTCTTGCCACGTGATTTACATGCGTTTCTTTTTCTTTAAAAGTTATTTCTCTCTTGCTTTAGTAGCTGTGAATTTTGTACAATAAAACCTTGGAAAAAGGTTTTGTTTTACGTCTTCATTTACTTACAACACTACAATTTATTGAACAAAAATTATTTCTCTTATGGAGACTATCATTCGTCTGGACAAATTTGACGTATCTCCGGCAGACCCTCAGGCTAGCAAGCTTTGGAGATTGTGGTATCGTAACTTTGATTAGTATTTATCAACTATTGCTTCGTTAAACTCTGATAAACTCGAAGTTCTTTATTTAAACATCGGTCCAATCGTTGCTGACGTTATCGAATTACTGAAAGGTGTTTACGACAAGTCTCCAAGCGTTATTCATGCTAGACATTTGCTTTCCCCACGTCTGCAACATGAAAACGAGTCTGTCGACCAATATCTTCAGTTAGGAGAAATTTGCTAGAAACTTGCTAGAGTTTGGTCAAAGTAATTACCTACGGAACTCAACTCTCAATTTTTTTTTCATGATTGTTTTCCTTAGATAAAACTGCCTTTCAGGTTTGACGAGCTCAACCTACCCCGGTTTCAAATGGGAGTTTTCCTTCTATTTAAAACATGAATAAATAAAAACAAATCCTACAATACGTAGAGCAATGAGTCAAGAGTTGCGGTGTTTTTTGCAAAGTTCAAATTGAAGGAGAGTTTAAAACGGCAGAATTCCTCAATGATCATGACGAGTGTGATGATGGATACAATTAAATAAATGTAAAAATTAATAAATAAAAACAAATCCAACATATGCGCTCTACGCATCGTATGTGTTGGATTTGTTTTCATTTAATCACGTTTAAATCAATTAAATTGTACCCATCTTAACCATCATCATGATCATTAAGGAATTCTGCCGTTTTAAACGCATTTTTAATTTTAACTTTGCGCAAAACACCGCAACTCGTGACTCCTCGCTCTCTAAATTAAGCACTCTTATAAACACAAGAAGTTTCAATGAATTTACATCTACAAAACAAAAACTGTACATCCATTATTCATTATATATATATATATATATATATATATATATATATATATATATATATATATATATATATATAGTCATCCACATACAGTAGTGTTTCATTGTTTCACAGCTCATCAGTGCAGCTAGACAGGCAACTACCTCATGTGGGAGTCGTGAATTAACGATGTTTTGACATCGTCCGAAATACCTAAGCTCGATTTGTTTACACAAAGAGCATCGCTTAATACGCTACTGGTAATTCGTGCATAACTTTTCAATATGCTCAACTCAAGATGAGGAGCATTATAGTCATACACATACAGTACTGTTTCGATGTTTCACAGCTCATCAGTGCGGCTAGACAGGCAACTACCTCACACCAGGATTGAAACCCGACCGCCTGT
>NC_136524.1:59624400-59639400 GCF_053919585.1 Euprymna scolopes
CTCTCTCTCTCTTTATCTATCTATCTATCTCCTTCCCTTCCTCTGCATGTGTGTGTGTCTCTCTCTCTTAAAGTCATTTATGACAGACAATGAATTTTCAAAGTTACGAGGTGCGTTCAATCATTTTCCAGACTTTTAAAATTGTTGTAGATTCTTGAAAATTCACTATGTTATTGCTATACCTATTATGCGATGACTGATCAATTTTTTAAAATTCAGGTTCAAATGAACAGCTAAAGCAGGAATTGTAATACACCCTACTAAAGCCTGATTGCCACGGCTGGTGAATTACAAAAAATACAATCTGGACGTGGGGACACTTTAGAAGAACGATATGCAATAAAATTCTGATTTAAACGTTGGAAAAATGCCACAAAAATGTATGGAATGCTTCACACTGCTTTTGGACCATCTTGCATGAATCGAGAATCAGTTTTTGAGTGACATAAGAGATTCAAGGAAGGCACGAAGTCTGTGAGGGTTGATGAGAGGTGTGGGAGGAGTAAGAAAGTCAGAACACCAAAGTTGATGAAAATAAAGAATTTTATGAATAAGGACCGTCGCGTGTCTATTGAGAAAATAAGTGCACAGTTTGATGTCAGTGTGGGAACTGTACACACAGTTATTCGCGAGAATCTGAAGATACGGAAGATTTGCGCGAATGCTCCCGTCCACAACCCACTTGGACGTAAGGGGTTACTAATTGGGACCATGCATAAGAAAGATTAAGATGTTGTTTTACGTTGAATTTAAACTTCTGTATATCAGTACAGTTTGGAAAGCAGGCAGCAGGAAGGGAATCCCAAAGTCTAGCTATTCTTGGAAAGAAGCTATTTTAGAAGAAAACTTTCTGACATTTAGGGACCTTAACAGTGAAGGGATGTGATTTTTTTTGCGAAGCGTGTTTGTCGGGGATATGTACGTCAAGGGGGCACAAGTACAATGAGTTCATCAGAGCACATTTCATTAAAACAGCCACAGGGATGCAGCATTGCGGCGATGGGACAGGGGTTAGAGCCTAGTAGACAAAGTGGGACTCACTCGATGGTAGACCCATTTTTGGACCCTATCCAAGATAGAGAGAGACAAATGATAGATGCACCAGCCCAGATGTGGCTACAATACTCCATTCATGGGCGAATGGTGGACTTATAAAATGCTCTCAGATGTGAGCAGTTTTCTAGCACGATAGAGGTAGCCCACCTTCATTGCAGCAGCCTGTAACTGTTAAAGGAGAGCAGCTTAGTTTTACTAGCATTAAATGCCACCATCCATTTATGTCCCCATTCAACTACAGCCTGATTTCTAATGATTTAACCATTGTCTTTGAATGTTATACATCCGTTCTTCCCTCATGCATGTTATAGAGTGTTGTATCATCAATGAATATACCCATCTTGGACTTAATATTATCAGGTAGGTAATTGATGAATATCAGGAATAATAGTGGTCCAAGGATCGACCCCTGGGGAACTCCCGCACACTTGTTATGCTGCTTCGATGTACATAGATTAATGACAACCTGGATGGTCCTATTGTCTAAGAAGGATCTAATTATATTTAGTATTCGTCCAGTTATACCATACGATTTAATTTTCATTAGCAGCCCTTCATGCTAGACTTTGTCAAAAGCCTTGGATATATCGAGGTCTATAGCCCTGGCTTCACCCGGTTTATCCATCGCATGGTATATGCGTTCAGATAGGACTGTTAAAATATCTGCAGTAGAACGATATTTCCTAAATCCGTACTCTTTTTAAGAAAGAAGACTTGCTTTTGGAAGGTGGTAAACTAGTGCTTGATTGATTAGCGCCTCGAAGATTTTAGCCAAGCGGGTGAGAAGACTTAAAAAGCGATAACTGAAAGGGTCGGTCCTTTCCCAGAATTATTGTACACTGGTACTAAAGATGCCATCTTCCAGCTATTAGAGAAGCAGGATTCAGCAAGGCATTTGTTGTAGAGTTTGGAAAGTACGTGGACTAGCTTAGCTGAGCATTTCTTAATTAGCATAGCAGGGATGAGATCAGGCTCACGCGCGTTGGTCGTGTTTAAGTTTTCTATGACATCGTGTATATGTGAAGTGATGATTTTCAGTAACTCAGTAATATCTTGAAACGTTGTACGTTAGTAATATTTTGAAATGTCGTAATCCAGTAATATGAGGGTCGTGCAATAAGTAATGCCCATGACCCACTTCCAGTTGTCTGATCTAGCTGAAATTTTATATGTGCAATGATTTATATCTCTACGGATTATGTGGAAAATTACAGCTCTGTACTCATTGTGGTTTATGTTTTACAGGTGTTTGAACTGAGTCAGGTGTGAAATGAAGCCTGTTGAATGTCGAGTAGTGATCCGGTTTTTGTATTTGAAAAGACGCACACCACAGGAGACTTTGGATGAAATGAAAGAAATTTATGGTGATTATTGCCCCATCATATGACCTTGTAAAACGCTGGCATCGTGAATTCAAACATGGCTGGAAGTCTGTGGAAACAGCTCCCATATCTGGTCGCCCCCCCCTTCTGCAATTGATGAGGTATTTGTCCGTCAAGTTGAGGCTGCCATTTTGGAAGATCGGCGCATTACTATTCGCCAAATAGCCCAAGATGTCAAGATTAGTACAGGGTCTGTGGAAACTATCATTCATGACCATGTATAAGGTGTCTGCCAGATGGATTCCTAGGTTGCTCACACCATTCCGGAAACGAGAACGCGTCGAGTACTTGAGGATGAATTTGGAGATGTGCCAAGAAGATGAGTCAAAGTTTTTCAAAAGACTGACTGGGCCCATCACTATGATCCAGAGACCAAAGCCCAGTCAACGCAGTGGAAGCACCTGGGCTCACCACCTCCAAAGAAGGCAAGGGTGCAGCCCTCCGCTGGCAAGGTCATGGTCACAGTCGTCTGGGACCAGGACGGAATAGTGATGACAGATTTCCCGGCAAAGGGTACCACAATTACAGGAGCCTATCATGCTTCACTTTTGTGGAAATTAAGGGAAGCTATCAAAATCAAGAGGCGGAGCAAGATCAGCAAAGGTACGCTCCTCCTGCAGGACAACGCTCCGGTCCACAACTCGCATGTCACCAGATCAGAAGCACGGGTGTGTGGTTATGAAATCTAACCCCATCCTCCCTACTCTCCTGACTTTGCACCCTCTGACTTTCACCTCTTCCCAACCATGAAGTTGTTTTTGAAAGGAAAGCATTTACCAGATGATGCAGCCTTGATTTCTGAAGAAATGCCTTAAAATATCTAAGTCCAGTAATCGTGCTTCTATTTTTTTTATAAGGTTCACTTTCTTTGTTTTTTGTTTTTTTTGACAATTTTTCAGTTCTTTTCAAGCTTAGGATGTGTTATCCTACCGAATACCAAACATTCACATTCTATCTCATGCATTCCAACCGAGAGATCTTTTTAAGATGCTAACTTTCCTTTTAAGTTTAATAGTTTAATCTCTCTTGCGCTTGGTTCACCTGATATATTTGCAAGTTTTTTTAATTCTTTTTCATGATTCCAGTTGTTCCTATAATTACTGAAATTATAGAGATCTTCCTAAGATTCCAGTTTCTTTTCATATTGTACATAAAACCTTGGTATTTCGTTACCTTCTCTCTCTCTCTCACTCTTTATCTCTCTCTCTCTCTCTCTCTCTCTCTCTGTCTCACCTTTAATTTATTATCATTAACTGATACTAAGGTTGTGTCTTTCTTCTTCTTGTTCTTTATTACTATGTCAGGTTTTATAGCTCCATTTTTTAGGTACGTAGCTATATGAATTGCATAGTCATAGAGGATAGTGTATGACTTATTTCCAATCGTTGTTTCTGGTACATGTTCCCAAGATTTGTTGCTTTTTCTTACTAAACACGAAACAAAATCTCTCATTTATTCATATAGGTGGATTATAATATTTACATTTTGATAATTTTGAAACTCCTCTTCATCAGTCTTTTTTTTTTCATCCCCTTTGGCCTTTCATGTCTCCGTCAGCTGGTGTCATAACATTGATTTTTCTCTTTTCTCAAAGGAGGAGTGCAGATTTTCTGGTTTATTGCAAATTAAATGACTTTCGTATTATTTGGATTTTTCGGGCTCTTGAATGTTATTTTCATAACGTTTAGGTCGATGTGACATCTGACCTTCTTCAAGTGTGTCTTGTCGAACTTGGTAATGTTTCTGTCGAACTCGGGAATTTGGAGAGAATTCCGGACGGGAACCGTTCACGAAAATGACACGACAGATGTATACTCCAAAGAATCCAAATAATACGACTAACCAATCCTCATTTCAAAATTCAGAAACGTAATTCCAGTTACCTTAGCTTAACGCCATGTTCGTCCATGTTTTTGTTTTATTTCTGTTGAAACTTTAAGAGGATTCTTAGCATTCGTACTTTACGCGAGGTGGTTTCTGCATTTGATGATTTTCATTTTGTGCTTCCATGTTCTAAAATATATCTTTATTTTTGTTTTCCAGTACTTTCTCCGGTTTGTGTTCCTCTCATTTGTCGGTGTGTTCGAAGTGCAGTTACTAGTGTTATTCCTAGTGTTTTCTTTTATGCTAGTTTGCTGCATTCACTTATGATGTGATTTACCGTTTCGTCTCTTTGTCAACAGAGTCTGCATTCACTGATTTGCTGAATTGAAGCTCAGACGAATAGTCGACATGAAAATAATGATAGAGTATAGACAGTCTTGCAACGTCTCTTCTCCAGGAAAAAGGTTGCGGGGAAGAGAAAAGGGCATCAACCACCGGTTTTGAGCTCTGTCAAGACAGGATAGGGTGGTTCGAGCAGTTCCGGCCCAGACGTAGCAACAGTACTCCATTTTACGATGTACTTAGCTCTTATACAGGTAGAAGATTACATCGGAAGTAAGATATTTGCTTGAGCAGTAGAATGATCCAATCATTTTTCTGGCAACATTGGCAACGGATTTGATGTATGTGATCCATTTCAGATCATAGTTGAATGTCAGACCCAGAAGCGTTTCGAAGTACGGTGCTTCCCCAAGACGAGAGCCATTTATTTCAATAAAAGCCAGATAAGGGTCAGAGCGTTGGTGGTGGACAGAGAGAAGCTTTTTTATGATGCATTAAAATTAACCAACCACGTCTTTCCATTTTGCATCATGTGTTCAGAAGACAGAGAATTAGAAAGATCTCAGTTATTACCGACCTTTGAAGTGTTGCTGTAGATGGTAGTGTTGTCAGCATAGATGTCTACGAATGATCCAAGAATGTGATTTGGGAGATCATTGATGAAGATCAGAAAGGATCCTTGATCCTACGAGCTTCTGATTTCTTCCCATTTACTACTACCCTTATACACCTATCAGATAGAAATTACTTTATTATTGAGAGGACAATTCCAGCTATTCCGTAGCTGGACATCTTCTGAAAAAGACCCTTATGCCATACTCTACCAAGAGCCTTTGTATGTAAAGAGCTATTGCTCTAGGAAAGGAGTCCCCGTCGAGATTCACTAATCCTCTATGATATTTCAGTTATTACATCCGCTATAAATCTAGTAGACCGAAAGCCCTAGTGCATGTTCCTGAGTAGGTTGTTTTGCTGCGGTGGTTTTTTAAACACAGATTCCAGCAACTTACTCATGACGCATAGGAGATTGATTAGTCTGTACTGACATGGGGATGACCGAATTTTTGATTACCAGACAAACTAATGATGTTTTAAGAGTGGTGGGAAGTACTTCTTCTTAAGACACCGTTTAAACAGTTTTGTAGGTATGGGAACTAGTTCTTGTTGAAACTTTTGAGAACTATAATTAAAAAGGCTAGTTACATTACTGGCGTCAAGGTTACGAGGAGCCTTCAATAAGTTTCCAGACTTTTATGTATGGGTACTTTTATTATCAATAAAAGTACGCACACATGAAACTCTAGTCCAATTCGAAGTAATCTTCCTCGGCTGCAATGTTCTTGTACCGTTCCAACAACTTCTGGAAGGCCCTAGGAAGTCCTTTCGTGTGACCCTCATCACAACCTTTTTCATCTCCTTAATTGTTTCATAATGACAGCCTTTAAGGTTTTCTTTGAGCTTAAGGAATAACCAAAAGGCTTGGGCTATAGGGAGAGTGAGGAACTGTCTTTATGCCCATCTTGGTCAAATAATCTGTGGCAAGAAGAATGGAGTTGTAGACTGCTGCATTGTCCTGGTGGAAATGCCACTGAGAGAGCCAGCATTCTTCCTCTGTCTCTTTGTCTCTGGGTCATAGCAGTATATCCAGCTTTCATTGCAGATCCCCAGAGCATCAAGAACTGCGGGATCTGAATTGACCATCTCCCTTCAGTCATGACAACGTTTTTATTTCTCGTCTTCTCTTAGCACTCTTTGGATAAACTTCGCAAAAATCTTCCGCATCTTCAATTCCTTGCAAATAATTGTGTGTACAGTTCCCACACTGACATCAATGTATGTATTTGGCCAATAAACTCAGATTGTGCACTTATTGTCTCTATAGACACATGGTGGTCGTTATCCATGAAATTCTGTATGTATTTGGCCAATAAACTCAGATTTTCTCAGACTTTTTACTCCTCACACACCTCTTATTCTCATAGTCATCTCATGAGTTGTAGAGCAAAAAATATAGTGAATTTTCAAGATGCTATAACAATTTAAATGCCAGTACAAAAAATTCTAGAAACCTATTGGAGGCATCTTGTATATATATACTAGCAGAAGTACCCGTCGTTGACTGGGTTCAAAAACAGCCTACAGAAAATGGACTGTGATTGATGAAAGTATGATAGGTTATGAAAAGGAGGGGGTTGTAAAGAGATAGGTTTTAATACTCAAAAATTTTACCCTAAGCAAAATATGATGAAAGTAAAGATAATTTTTGCGAAAATATTTTTATTTATATCAACTACCAACAAAATAATGTTTCCTTACAAAGAGAAAATGTTATATATATTATGATATAAACCTACAAGAAATAAATGTTACCATAGTCAATAAAAGTTAATTTTATGGTAGAAAATTTCATTGGTTTGTATTTTTAAGTAGTTTGTAAGAAATATTTTTTTTAATTCACCAACCGGTTAAAAGAATCAAAATGGCAGCGACTTTGAAATGGAGAGCCCCGTTTTCAATTTGAAGGAGGGGGACCTGAGTATTCTGCGTTAACAATTTAAGAGAGTTCCATCAATGTAAGGAATATTTATACACACATTGTAATGTTTTCCGTTATTTTGTGCTTGAGGAATATTCGATTATGGCATGTGTAGTTTATATAAAAATTCATTTAAGTAGTTATCTCCGCAAATTTCGTTTTAATTTCGGTTCGCTGAAATTATTTCAAGTAAAGAGCATTAAAAACTATTTCAAAACAAAAACAAACATGAACTGAACTTTTATTAACTATGGTAACATTTATTTCTTGTATATTTATTTTTTCGGGTAGTCGTTTGTTGGCTTTTCTGCTAAACACCTTTACTAAATAATATCGACGAAATATCGAAAAACAAAGGAAGATAAACAGCTTTGAAAAATAATGTAGCTTTACTTACTTTAGTAAAATAATCCGAACCAGCAAAATGGGATATTAAAAAGTAAACACATAATTACTTTAGTTTTTTAAAGCAAAGAATCGATATAAATATAAATAAGAAGAATATAGCGCCCTTTTCAAGCAAAACAGCTTCGTTTCAGTTTTACAGTATTGAACAGTGTAGTATTGTGCCGTCGAATTCTAGGTTGTACTATTGTAATGTAAAGAACACGCAGAAAGGGTTGTAATCAGCTGAATTCCTTCTAGTACACTGACAAAAAAAGCTTAAACAGATATATAAATAAAAATAAAAAGGTTATGTAATTTTTTTTAAAAAGACACGTAATCACGTGAGCAGGATTTTTTCCTTCTTTTGGCACGATAACAAGTAACGTTCTTATTTTTTATTATTTATCTATTTTCGACAGAGTGTCACGTGCAAGTGGAAAAGGAAAAAAACAGAGTTATGCAAAATTTGTGTCGAGAATTGTCTAAAGTTCCGACTTTTTTTTTTGGCTTTCACTTTAATAAGAACGTGAATTTATGAGGTGAATTCATGAGGTGAATTTATTCGACACAATATGATTCAACTAAAAAAAAATAAATAAAAGCTAACGTGAATTAAGTTTAAAGTTAAGGTGTCATTTTCGACCCTCACCCCTTTTAAAAAACCTTGTTAAACTTTGTGATATATTTCCATTCTATGGAGGTCAGGCGCGAACGAACACACAATAATTTTATTATACCATGTTTCTTGAAACTGAAACACAATGATCAAAGTATACTTACGCAAATAGATATGAAAAGTCTTTGTTAAAGTTTATGCCATATTTCCATGGAGTACAGGCGCGAACGCAGGCCCCACAATTTTATTATGCCATCCCTATTTAAGTTGAAACATACTCATCAAAGTATTCTTATGTACATCTATATCAAAAACCCTTGTAAACGTTTTGTTTTATTTCCATATTTTGGGGACCAAGCGCGAACGCAGAACCCACAATTTTTATGAACCACCGTTCTGCCAGATCAAACATACCCATTCCTGATCCTCTATACATCTTCTATCACTATATGTAATCAGTTTTTTAAAATAGTCAACCATATAGGAGCCTATTCGTGACCAGACACACACACACACAGACGTTCCGCTTTATATTATAAAATAATATATATATATATATATATATATATATATATATATATATATATATATATATATATATATATATATATATATAATCGTATTTTTATTTTTGTTTCTCTGCTCCTTGTATTGTTTAATTTATCTGATAAATTGCCTTTCTGTATTCTGAGACTGTGATTCTGAAGATTTTTTGTATTTTTCAATTTTGTGTTCCTTCGGCGCAGTCTTTTATACTTACCAATCCTCTTGCTCCTCGTTTCTTATCACATAGAATCGATCAGTATTGTCCTTAGAGTGCAGTGCGTAGTTATTAGTTTTCTAGTCTTCTGGTCAAGATGACTAAGTTTATTTTTTCAGTGAAGATCTGATTTTTGCGTGGTCTTTCCATCCTCTTTGATTGGGTATGACGTCAGTTGATGCGGACACTACTATTTTTTAAGGTGGGAGCTTAGTTAACTTACAGTTTTTCGCTTTCAGTTTTCATGGTTCTGTGTGGTGCTCCTCTATCATTTTGTTACTTCTGTTGTAATTTCAAATGTTCATGTGGATTAGTTTACGTATTCGAGAATTTTTCCTCAAATTTCGGCTGTTTTCAGTCGTCTATTTTTGCAATTGATTATTATTATCATTGTTTTTGAAGAAGAAGAAGAAGAAGAAGAAGAAGAAGAAGAAGAAGAAGAAGAAGAAGAAGAGGAGAAAGAAGAAGAAGAAGAAAAAGAAGAGGAGGAGGAAGAAGAAGAAGAAGAAGAAGAAGAAGAAGAAGAAATGAGGTATACATCTTATAAATACGATCAGTCAAGACATTCGAATGTAATTTCATTCTAATAACTAATATTAATAACTAATATTCTAATTCATCTGTGGAACACACTTTCATGGGTTTGCTTCTCAACTGATTACAACACGACTGTATAAAATTTCAGTGTTGGCTATTACTTGACGACCAAACAGTCGAAGACAGTACCGGATGCATCTTTAGATAATTACCTCTCGTTTAAACAACGGGGGGTGCGAGGAAACATGATTCTGGCACAAAGCATCATCAACTGGAATTTAAATATACTTTCGATGAGTTTTTTGTTCATTCCAGCGCCAAATAGTGGCAGCTACGGAACCTAGAAAACGTTTTCGTCTCATTAGAAAAAAAAAGTAGAACAACCTGCGTGGAACAACCTACCAAAGGTAGCGACAATATCTATTATATCCAGGTTTAAAGTCGGGTTGAACAAGCATTCAGGCTATATATAGCCGTAAACATCTTCTGACAATCCTTTTGCATGGCTTGTTGTACTTGCTATTTTTCATGCCAATAAATTTGATTTGATTTGTGGAGTCGTTCCAGTCAATAATTTTCAATACTTACATAGTATTGTTCAGCATCCGACGGAAAGTCTCACTAATTCTTATCTTCGAGTGGATTTGAGTCTTGATACTGCTGATTCATTAGAAAATGAAAAACTTTCCCCGATAAAAGGCATATAATTGCGTAAATGGCAGGCGACAAGGGCTCTTGATAAACGACGTTGATAACCTTCGATGATCTAACGATATTATGCCCGATATAATCTTAGGATCATATACTTTCTGACTCTGTGATCCCACTTTGAGGTATGGTTTAGCCGCAAACGATTCACAGTTACCAGCAGTAGATCTATTGTTAAGTATAATAAAAATACGTGTCCAAGAGAATGTTCGATTCCAGCCTCGATAGGCGAATAACAGCCATACTCAGATTACCTAAAACATTATATCTACTTTGATTTTAAATTATATCAATTCTCCATTTTAAAGTACAGTAAAGCTGATTATCACTGAAAAAAGTCGGACAGAAACAAAACATTTCTGGAACCAGATATGGGAGCAACCTCAAGATTACAATAGAAATGACAAATGGCTGAAAGACACGAGAAACGTACTCAAGATATTGAAAAAAAAACGAATGGAAACAGAAACTAATCAAGAAACGATCAAGACTACCCCAAGGAAAATGGCTAACTGGAAAGCACCAGACCATGATGGGATGCATTAAATACTGTTTTTTTTTTTTAAATGATGCCCTTTCATGATAGACTGATGCAAAAACAGAGTGGATGTATCTGTAAAACAGAAGTATCAGAATAGATGACAAAGGAGGAACTAATATAGAAAGTCGCTGAAAATGGAACTACTCCGAATAACTAGAGACTAATAACCTGCTTACTAACCACGTGGAAAACTTTTACATCACAACTGAGTGAACAGATCAACAACTGTGGACTACATACACATATAAAGGATACAGACATAAACAGAAATTGATTTCAATGCATGTATATATATATGTGTATGTGTGTGCGTGTGTTTATATATATATATATATATATATATATATATATATATATATATATATATATATATATATACGCATCCTCTCAAGGCATTATAAAAGAACTTTGATGAAAAATAATATTCCTTGGTAATCTTATAAGCTAACACCCAATTATTATATATACGAGTCTTAATCCATTTACTAAGAAATGGCCAGATACAATAATACGCCTACATAATATTGGTAACTAAAATATTTTTATTTTCACCCCAAACAAAGTACACTTCCACAAATCGTATGGGTTGCCGGGATACTATGTAGGGAGTTGAGCAACGAGATGTCTGTTTAAATTACATTTGAACTTCTACATGCTAGTACGATAAGAGAAGCAGGGATCTGGGAATGAATCTAAAGTCTAGCAGTTCAAGGTAAGAAGTTATTTGAGTAGAAGGTTTTATACCATCTAGGGATCTCTGCAGTGTAGGGGTGGGATTTTGCTAGTTGTCGGGTTTGTCGGGGGTATTACGTCGAAGGGGTGCGAGTGCTTTGAGTTTGTCCGAGCACTTAGCATTAAACTACTTGTAAAAAAGGCATATGGATGCCATATTTCGGCGATGAGACAGAGGTTGGAGTTTGGCCGACAGTGCGGGACCTATTAGATTGGCGACTCATTTTTGGACCCTATCTATGAGCGAGATACTAGCGGGAGATTCACCAGATGTGACAACAATACTCCATGCATGGGTGAATAATGGTTTTATAGAAATACAGGGTACTTTAAGGTGTGAGTAACCTCCTAGCACGGTAAAGAGTTCACCTTCATCGCTGCAGCTTTGACGATTATATCAGTGTATTTGTTCCAATTCAAGTTGTTTGTAGATGTTAAGCCTGGGAGCTTGAGGGAAGTACTTTCAGGGAGTGTGTTATTAGCCATGGCAATCAATGGTATAGAAGTTTTCTTGTAATTATTAAAGGAAATAAGCTTAGTCTTTGCAGCATTGAACGTTACCATCACGTTCCGGTCCCATTCCACAACAGACTGAAGTTCTTCCTTTAGAATCTTAGCCATTTCTTTAGATACGTATTCATTAGTTTCCCTCCCTCCAAGTTTGTTATAGAGTGTAGTGCCATTAACAAATATAACCATGTCCGAGACAATTTTATCAGGGAGGTCGTTTATGAATATCAGGACTGATAATGGTCCAAAGATTGACTCCTGTGACATGTTGTTCAGATGTACGACCATCTAGGGCAACCTGGAATTTTTCTTCTATCTAAGAAGAATTTTGATTATATTAAGTATTCGTCTAGTAATACCATATGATTTGATTTTTATGAGATCATTGTGATCAAATCCTGCCAAAGGCCTTAGATATGTCTAGAGCTACTGAACTAGCCTCTCTAGTTCATATCACGGCAACTAGCCTCTCTTTCCTTATCCAGTGCGTGATTATCTAATACATACAATTACAATGGCCGATTCTTTGGGCCTAAATAGTAATGGCATTTGCACTAGGTGGGTTGAATAAACCTCAAATTTGTTCCCCATGTTCAGCGTCAAGACAATTTTACAACCCCGCCAATCGGTAGCTGTGTCCTCAGCATTCTTCAACTATTCTCAGTTCCAGTGATGAACACGAAAAAATAAGTCCTCCATCAGCTCTGTTTGTCTTTGTTTCCTACCCAAGTTTTCTTCAGTTGGACAATCATGTGCTTCCTCCATCTTTGACTTCTGTAGATTATTTAAATGACGTCTCATCAGTTTCAGTCTTGTAAATTCAATGGCATATCACGGCAATTTGTTCTCTTTTTTCTTTCACTTCTTGTTTGATGTATGCTGTGCGTTCCTATTTACTTGCCTCCCCCTAGGACAGAGTTAGGCACATGGTCAGTTTTTAATGCGAGAAAAATCCAGCTCACCATAAAGGGGCACTCTGGATAGGAACAAAAATTAAAATTGTCTCAGTCATGAAGGATTTCTCCTTCCCTAACCGAGAACTGAAAAGGGGAAGTGTACTATTAGAACAGATACTACATTTTGTTCCTAGCCAAAATGCTAATGTGTTGGTGAATAATGACAACAGCATAAAATTATTTGGTGTTTAATAATCATTTTTTGTTATCTTTACTATGTATATGGATACACACATAATACACCCTAACCCACTTAGCCCCAGTTGAAATGAGCGGCTCTAGTCTTGGAAACACAACAATTCTTTCACAAACTTCTGGGGTTGACCTTCACCCTTGACCTTAAAATGTAAGATCTACATCAGACCCGTTTCCAAAACTACTTTTTAAAAAAATGATGGGATTATTCTATCGCTCCAAAAAGTATCTCAATCCCGACACAATTCTTGAGGTGGAAACAAGTAAAAAGAATCGAAAATAAAAAGACAAGACAAAAGAACTAAACCGAAGAAGAAAGGCATAAAACGCATCGAATTTGAACTCTAGTTTTATCCCACGTGTACTTCCTCGCATGACGTCATATCCTGTCACGTGTGTGAAATTCTAAAACAACAATTCTTCTAATGGAATTTTCCACAGTTTTTTTTTATCTATCCTCATGAAAAAAACATCACATTTTAACATCATTTTTACAAACCCAAAATCCAACATTTAATCCGGAGTTTATTGCCGATATTATACTATTAAGCAGAATGGATGAATTAAAACATTACCGTGATGGGTTGTTCGTCTATTGCCAGTCGTACTTAGCAGCTAGGCTGGTATCCATTCTGACACGTAAGCTGTCGAGTGTTTTTGCTTAAAATACCTTGTATTCTCAAGATGTTATTTATTTTTGTTTTTGCAATACGTTTTGAATGAATTCAATTATTTACAAAATGTACATTTTTATCTATATGCGAGTTGGGAATAATTTTCCCTTCAACCAATTTGCTACCCCCGTATGGGGAGCAGCATATATGTTGTTTTTAAAAAATATAATTATCCACTGACACGTGTTTCGTCGTCTACAACTCATCAGAGTGGCTGAATCTAGCGAGATTCGAAATCGGGCCCCCCACGGTAAGGAGCCTAAACTCTTACCGCTCGTTCATCTCGCACGACTGGTAAAAGGTCGCTTATCGTCGGCGATTTGACAATAATCAGAGTTTAAACATAATTTGAGTAAGCTGAAGTTCTCTTTACCACAATGGCGGTTTAGGAGTTGTGCGGTTAGGGATTGCGCAACCTTTTCTCTACTGTATATGTACGCATAAGGATAAATATGTTAACACATTGTAGGCGGAACCGAATAGAAAGCGGAAATCTGTACGTACACAGGCATTATATAATATACGCATATGTGGGAATATGGCTATTTTGTTAGACTGACAGACTGTGCGTGAGCAGATATAGGAGTAAGAGAAACCCGTATTCAGCTTTAAAGAAAGAAGGGAAAACAAGCGTTAAATACCGTTAACGAGTAACAAAGGAGCAATTAGCCAATTAAGCGTGGAAAGGCCGCCATCATGACGGATGTAAAATGGCCACCGGCTGGAAAAACTTAAAGAGGAAAGTTGAGAGTTTAGAAAGAGAAACGGAGATGAACGCGAGTAATAAAAATGAAAGAGAGCGGGGAAAGGAAGATAGGGAGATGGAGAGGACAGAGGGTGAGGATGGGGATAGATCAGTTGCGGAGGAAAAAGTAATTACAATATGTGGGAGTAGGAGCTAGCAAAAAAAAAATGGGAGTAAAAAAAAAGGAGAAGAAAGCGGCTAGTTTGGGGCATAGATATGGAAGATAGAAAAGAAATGGAAAAAAGTAAAAGTTCAAAGAAAGCAAAACAAGGAAGAAAAAGAAATGAATAAATAAAAAGAATACAAATCCATACAAAAAAAAAGAAAGGGAGATAAAAAGAAAGAAAGATGCACCTAGCGTGGAATAAAGAAGAAAGGAATAAAAAAAAAATGGAGAGAGAAAGAAATGAAAATGGATCAAATGAGAGGAATATGAATATGGAGAAAGAAAGGAAAAATGAATTACGCAGAACCAAGAATAAAAGAATGAAAGGCGTTC
>NC_136524.1:59644400-59736900 GCF_053919585.1 Euprymna scolopes
CAAAAACAGTACGGAGAACAGAACTGAATACTCCTAAAAATCAATTTTTTAAAGTAAATTTTAAGCTGTTACTCTAGCGCATATTGACCATTAAGTATTGGCCTTAGATTGATAAATGAAAAATCCTGTACGTAAAAATGGTTGTGCATGTTCGCGTTGAGTGGTTCCAATATGGGTATCGATTTATTGTAGTGAAACTGTACCGATATGTAAGTATACCAAAGAGTTTTCCTGTTAATTTAAAAATTGTAAATGTTGAGTGATGAAACTTGAAGATTGTATATTTCTTAAAAATCGAAATAAAAGAAAAAAATTAGCCCGGGTAAAATCTTTGTAAATGTCGGGTGACGAAACTTTGAGATAACAATAAATATTCATATAAAATAATCCAAAAAGAGTACATTTTAAGCGAAATTCAAAAATAAGCCAAACTAAAAAAACTATATCAGCCAAGAGTGGTTCTATCAAAAATGTGCTGCTGTCATTGCGCACAGAAATCACGTTTTCCATTGCTTGCAACGTAATAGATGGACTGAGACTAAACCCGCTTTCATGACTGCCAGCAATCAATATAAAAGAGTAATAAAGAACACGAGGGTGTTGTATGTTCAGTATATCAAGTTCAAAGTAGCTGAGCAGCGGCTTGTTCCCAACCAGTTTTAGCAAATAGCAAATAAAGTTCTGAACAGAAGCGTGTGCGCTATCCTAACCATCATCAATGGACCTGAGGCAATCTCGTCAGCATTAAACAAAGCCAATCTCTTTGCCAAAAATTTTGCAGTTAGTTCTACCCTATGCGATCAAGGCTGCCAACCACCCGTATTTCCTCCTGTATCAGAAAACACTCTATGTGACATACAGATATATGTGCATGATGTTGCCAAGCTAATCAAAAACCTCGATTCCAGTAAAGTAACTGACTCTGATGGCGTTCCTATTAAAGTGCTGAAAAAGCTTCAACCAGAACTAGCTCCTATACTTACAAAGCTGTTTAAGCGTTGTCTTAAGGAGAATGACTTCCCAACATCCTAGAAAACCTCATCAGTATGCTCCGAATTTAAGATTTCGGGAGATCGGTCATTTCCTTCTCAGTACAGACCAATCAAATAATTTTCCAACGGAGGATTATTTTTATTACATATAGTTTTAAAGGTTTAAGAACCTCCAATAATCTCCCTATATATATAGTTTTAAATTATATTAATGCCAATTAAACTAAATTCATTCCATTGCCGTCGGGAATTGTCAGGATAAGTACACACATTTGTGTTACATATATACACACAGTTATAACATATATGAAAGTTTATAAGATATACGCATACTAGTGATAGTACGATATCCCGATTCCGTTCTAAATTTCCGATTCCGATACAATTACTGATTCTGATTCGTTATAAACCTTTAAATATTTAAGTATAGAATTATTATTTTTTCCAATTATCGTAAAAATGTATGTAAAATATGCAGATATTTTCTCACGTGTAAAAATACATTTGTAGATAATGGTCTATCGATTTTAGTTTTACTGGTAGTTTAAAATCAATAAATATTTATTTTATCATTATTACCAGCAGCGGAAGAGTTTGCTTTAAACAAGATCAAATACAACAGACAATTAAAATAATCGTTTTTTGGTATCGCAAAATAGGTACAAATTTTTCCGATTCCGATATTTTCGGTTCTCGATTCCAATTCCAATTAATCGGCCCAACATATATACATATTGTATACGTACGTTTATAATTTATATAACTTTTGATGGTTGCAAATACCGTAAAAAAAAAAGTAAAAAAATCTAATTTTATATAGAAATATAAGTTACTAGCGAGGGGCGCCCGGCTTTACCCGGCCGTAAAATACGCTTAAATAGCATATTTTAATTTGTCCAAATTTCGTATATAATATTATAGAGTCGTGATTTTAAAAGTAAAAATAGTGCATTTAGATGGAATCGAAACCGAAGCATTCAAAGCTGGTGGCGTTACCACAGTACCAACGTGACACACATATAAACTGATTAAAATTAAAATTTAACATAAACTAAGATGAATGTATAAATGTGTAACGATTTCTTTCAATTTTGGCCCATTCTTTTACCCCTTAAAGACTATTTTAACCGACTAAAATCACATAAAAGTACGGCCCGTAAAAAATCCTATCCTGGTGCCGTTTTGCGACTTTTAGTTTCGGGAGAGATAGAGCTTGAAAATATGGAGACAGACAGACAGACAGACAGGCATATAGTTTTTTAGATTTTACTAGCGGGGTGGGCGTCTAGTTTTTCCCGGGCCTAAAATACGCTTAAATATGATATTTTAATTTGTCCAGATTTCGTATATATTATTATAGAGTCGTGATTTCAAAAGTTAAAAAAAAAAAGTATTTGGGTGCCATCAGCTGGAAAAGCAAAACTATAGAATTAAACGTTACCACTGTACAAACATGGCACGCATATGAACTGACTTTTAGTTCCGGAGGAGAGAGAGTTTGAAAATATGGACAGACAGACATCTAGCCTTTTATATATTAGATAACGGTGTTGTGTTTTGTCATTGTTGTTGCAAGGTATATTACGTTATTGTACTGTTGTGTTCATTGTTGTATTTTTCTTTCTTTTTTTATTTTTGAAATTGTTGGCCACCTTTCGATCCCTATTAATTTGCTCGACATTTTTACCTTCTCATGTATTTGTAAAAAGGGATTTGCTTTTTTGAAATTGTTGGCAGACATTCTTCTGAAGATGATGAGATGGACAAGAGTTACTGCCATTGCATCGATGATGCTGCCACTGAAGAAGAAACTAAAGGAAACGGGAGTATTAGAAAATTCTCATTTCGCCATCACCGCCCCCCCCTTTTCTCTTCTTAACCAATCAAAATGGGTTCCATAGTTATTCGTCGTCTTCCTCTTCTTCTTCTTCTTCTTCTTCTTCTTCTTCTTCTTCTTCTTCTTCTTCTGTTGTTGTTACTATTTCAGTCCTGATTGTTTTTATTTCTGTTTTCGTCTTTTTTCCCCCCTTTCTTGTTATTAGAATATAATTCAATTCTATTTTTTTTTACATGGGGATCACCACTTATCAAGGCTCGGAAGCCACTTGGGGATAAGGGTTATTGTGTGTACCATAATCAATGGGATAATATCGTAGTAATAGTTGGTACTGGAAATTTGATAAAGTGTCTTACTTAAGGGGACGATTAATCAGGAATTTGTTTATTTTGGACTTGAAGACATCCAAGTTGTAGTCAGGTGGGAAACAGGTAAACGGAAGAGAATTCCACAGGCGTGAACTTCTCAGAAAGAAGCTTTGTTCCTGGAATCTGCGTTTTTATTTAGGCACAGATAAAGAGTGGGGGAAATTACTGACAGCGGTTTTAGCTAGACGGGTGTTTATCATGAAAGATTCGCGAAGGGGGGCAAAGATTGGAGCTAGGACGAGCACTTGCAATAGAAATAACGATAAAACAATGACAGGCAACGTCTTTTCTGTGGGAGAGAGGTTGCAGGGAAGAGAAAAGGGCATCCCCCACTAAGCCACGAAGCCTATTTTGTACTCTGTCAAGGCAGGATAGGCAGTTTTTAGAAGCTCCAGCCTAGATGCGGCAACAGTACTCCATCTTTGGACGTACTTGGCTTTTATATAAATAGAGAAGTGCATCAGTAGCGAGATATCTTCTGGAGCGGTAGAAGGATCCAACCATTTTTCAAGCGGCCCGGGCAACAGACTTGATATACGTGTTCCATTTAAGATCAGGGGTAAAGGTCAAACCCAAAGGCTTGTCAAAACATGAAGCCTCCCCAAGACGAGAGCCATCCATTTCAATTGATGCTAGATGTGGAATAGAGCGTTGATGATGTAAAGATAGGAGTTTGGTTTTAGATGCATTTAAAGTAAACAGCCACCTCTTCCCCCCCCCCACTGAACCACGCGCTCAAGATCAGAGGAGAGAGAATCAGAGAGAACTTTGTCATTTACGGGCTTTGATGTGTTGCCATAGATGGTCGTGTCATCAGCATAGATGTCAACGAATGATTTAAGTATGTGTTTTGGGAGATCATTGATTCTTTTTTATTCTTCCTTTCTTTTTCGTTTTGATATTTATATTCGTATTCTCAATCTCCTCCTTTTTGTGCTTTTTTAACACATGAATACAAATTGAAAATTACTTTTTATTATTTAATGAATTTTTAAAGATTATCCTCAGATTGAAAATAGCAAAATAATATTTATAGGATGGTTGTACTTTTCTTATATTAATACTCTATCTCGAATATTGAGCATTTTTATTTTGTTAGGATTGTCCTATATATATATATATATATATATATATATATATATATATATATATATATATATATATATATATATATATATATATATATACTAAAGTTTTCAAAATGATGGATTTTGTAAATTTTAATTTTACACACACATACATACACACATATATATATGGGTATGTGTGTGTGCATACATATACATATGTATGTATGTATGTATGTATATATGTGCGTGCCATGTTTGTGTCAGGTCATGTCATATGCTACTGGTACCATGTAACCCAGTACTACCTGTCTCATGGTCGGGTCACCGGCGATTAAACTGGTTCCCCCACCAGACTTGTTTGGTGAGAAGGGCGGCTAGTCTCCCTGGAGGATTAAAAACAAGACCTCCCAAAGGGCGAATGAACTCTTTTTCTGGGTCAACGGCCAACTAGCACCGTGTATATTTGTGTGTGTGTGTGTGTGTATGTGTATTGAGGTGGAGAGGGCTCCTGTAAGCCGTGGTGAAGGCAACCCCTCTAGGAGAAGCAAATCTCTGATTTAAAAAAACATAAAGCGGGAGACCAGTACCCGCATTAAGCTGGTCTGCAGTTTAATTTGTTGCTGGCTATCTTGCTCTTGCTTGTTGCGGGATCTCAACATTTTGAACCGAGAGAGAGACTTAGCTGTCGTACCAAGCTAAGACTCTGTAACATCATCTTTGTATAGATACTCCCTCAGGCATTTGGGCTTATGGATTTTAAATGTCTGAGGGAGTGGCACTCGTCTGACAAGACGTTGCAATCATCATGTATGTATG
The DNA here is from genome assembly GCF_053919585.1 of Euprymna scolopes. Classification (NCBI taxonomy): domain Eukaryota; kingdom Metazoa; phylum Mollusca; class Cephalopoda; order Sepiida; family Sepiolidae; genus Euprymna; species Euprymna scolopes. Next base: position 59,649,484 of record NC_136524.1, read on the forward strand.
TATAATATATTATGCGTCAGGTCATGTCATATGCTACTGGAACCATGTAACACAGTACTACCTGCCTAATGGTCGGGTCACCGGCGACTAAACTGGTTCCCCTACCAGACTTGTTTGGTGAGGAGGGTGGCTAGCCTCCCTGAAAGATTAAAAACAAGACCTTCCAAAGGGCGAATGAACCCCTTTCCGGGGTCAACGGCCAACTAGCACCATGTGTGTTTGTGTGTATGTATGCGTGTGTTGGGGTGGAGAGGGCTCCCATAAGCCGTGGTGGAGGCAACCTTTCTAGAAGAAGCAAATCTCTAATTTAGAAAACCATAAAGCGGGAGACCAGTACCCGCATTAAGCTGGTCTAAAGTTTAACTTGTTGCTGGTTATCTTGCTCTTGCTTGTTGCTGGATCTCAACATTTTGAACCGAGAGAGAGGGAGAGAGCTGGCGTACAAAGCTAAGACTCTGTAACATCATCTGTGTATAGATACTCCTTTAGGCATCTGTCTATAAAAATGGTCCTGTGGCAATGGAAAAGTTGTGACGTGTGGAGGCTTGAAATGCAGGAAGCATGTAATAATTGATTTAAATGACCGTCTTCAGTGTCATGCCGTCTTCATCGGTAGAACTAAAAAGAAAAAAAAAGTCATTTTTGGGCTCATTGACTTTAAGTGTCTGAGGGAGTGGCACTCGTCGGACAAGACGTTGCCATAATGTATGCATGTATGTATGTATGCGTAAAATTATGTCAGGTCATGTCATATGCATGTCATATGTAACATGTAACCCAGTACTACCTGCCTCATGGTCGGGTCACCGGCGATTAAACTGGTTCCCCACCAGACTTGTTTGATGAGAAGGGTGGTTAGTCTCCCTGAAGGATTAAAACAAGACCTTCCAAATGGCAAATGAACCTTTTTCGGGGTCAATGGCCAACTAGCCCCGTATGTGTTTGTGTGTATGTATGTGTGCGTTGGGGTGGAGAGGGCTCCCGTAAGCCGTGATGAAGGCAATTTTTCTAGGAGAAGCAAATCTCTGATTTAAAAAACGATAAAACGGGAGACCAGTGCCTGCATTAAGCTGTTCTACAGTTTAACTTGTTGCTGGCTATCTTGCTCTTGCTTGTTGCTGGAACTCAACATTTTGAACCGGAAGAGAGACTTAGCTATGGTACAAAGCTAAGACTCTGTAACATCATCTGTGTATAGATACTCCTTTAGGCATTTGTCTATAAAAATGGTCCTTTGGCGATGGAAAAGTTGTGACGCGTAGAGGTTTGAAATGCTGGAAACATGTAATAATTGATCTCAATTACCATCTTCAGTGTCATGCTTGCTTGCGCGTGTGAATTCACCGGCAGGACTAAAAAAAAAGTCATTTTGGGGCTCATGGACTTCAAGGGTCTGAGGGAGTGGTTCTGTTTATTTGGATTTTTCGTCTGATTCTATGTATATCAAGTTGTAAATAATGTGTGAAGTTCGTCATCATTGTCGGCCTTCGGGACGTGATTTTTTGTGTACAAACATTTTATTTAAAAAACAAACAAACAAACAAACAAACACTAGCCGTTTGAAACGCTGTTCTGTTTATTTGGATTTTTCGTCTGATTCTATGTATATCAAGTTGTAAATAATGTGTGAAGTTCGTCATTATTGTCTGCCTTCGGGACGTGAGTTTTTGTGTACAAACATTTTATTTAAAAAACAAACAAACAAACAAACACTAGCCGTTTGAAACGCTGTTCTGTTTATTTGGATTTTTCGTCTGATTCTATGTATATCAAGTTGTAAATAATGTGTGAAGTTCGTCATCATTGTCGGCCTTCGGGACGTGAGTTTTTGTGTACAAACATTTTATTTAAAAAACAAACAAACAAACACTAGCCGTTTGAAACGCTGTTCTGTTTATTTGGATTTTTCGTCTGATTCTATGTATATCAAGTTGTAAATAATGTGTGAAGTTCGTCATCATTGTCGGCCTTCGGGGCGTGAGTTTTTGTGTACAAATATTTTATTTAAAAAAAAAGAAGAGGGTGGAAAAAGGTAAAAAGGAGAAAAGAAGAAGGAAAAGGAAAAAAGACAAAAAAAAGAAACCCCAGCCGTTTGAAACGCTTTTCTATTCATTTGGATTTTTCGTCTGATTCTATGTATATTTAGTTTGTTTTGGATTTTCTGTTCAAACTCATTGAACTTCGTCCTGATCATTGAGGATATATTACTTTTGGAACGCTCCTTCATGTGCATTTTACATGTATGTGCATGCGTGTGTGTATTCATATGTAAGTACATGCTTATAATGTGTGCCTCTATGTGTGTATGTTTGCATGTGGGTGTACATGCATATGTATGTTTGCGCGCATTCTGTGTGTATGCATGTATGTGTGCATGCATGTGTTTTTTTTTTCATGTGTATGTGGGGTGGAGAGGGCTTCCGTAAGCCCTGGTGAAGGCAACCCCTCTAGGAGAAGCAAATTTCTGATTTAAAAAAAACATAACGCGGGAGACCAGACCCGCATTAAGCTGGTCCGCAGTTTAACTTGTTGCTGGTTATCTTGCTCTTGCTTGTTGCTGGATCTCAACATTTTGAACCGAGAGAGAGATTTGGCTGTCGCACAAAGCTAAATCTCTGTAACATCATCTGTGTATAGATACTCCCTCAGGAATTTGTCTATAAAAAATAGTCCTATAGCAATGGAAAAGTTGTGACGCGTGTAGGCTTGAAATGCTGGAAGCATGTAATAATTGATCTGCAATCATTATATGTATCCGTGTGTTTATGTACGTATATGTACGTATGTTTATATATGTACATGTGTATGTATATGTATATATATATATATCTATGTGTATATGTATGTATATATGTATATATGTTTGTATATGTTTGTATGTATATATGTATATATATATGTTTGTCTGTGTATGTATGTATGCATATGCGTATGTTTGTGTATAAATGCATAGATATGTATATATATATATATATGTATATGTAGTTAAATGTATGTGTATATGTGCATATATGTGTACGTATTTGTATGTGTATATGTATATGTGTGTTTGTATTTGTATATGTGAAAGTTTTTGTGTATGTATGCATATGTGTATGTATATGTATTATGTATGTATATATGTATATATGTGTGTATATTTATGGATATATGTTTGTATATGTGTGTGTGTGTGTGTGTGTGTGTGTGTGTGTGTGTGTGTGTGTGTGTGTGTGTGTGTGTGTGTGTGTGTGTGTGTGTGTGTGTGTGTGTGTGTGTGTGTGTGCGTGTACGTATATATATGCACATATAGCAATGACCGTTTTCAGTGTCATGTCTGCTTGAGTGTGTGAATTCGCCGGTACCACTAAAAAAAAATTATATTAGAGCTCATGGACTTTAAGTGTCTGAAGGAGTGGCACTCGTCTGAGAAGACGTTGCAATCATTCATATATATATATATATATATATATATATATATATATATATATATGCTAATCATTTACTTGAAACATACTCGGTTTGTGTATATCAATCGTAATGGATTAAAAAACATTCTCATGAATAAAGTTTTTTATAATGAAAAAGAGAAGAAACGACTGAGCGCGTCGGTCACAAAATTGTGTTTTCATAAGTTTTTAAAGTAAACATCTGAAAATTACGTGACTAAAACTTCAGCAATTACATAATTTTGCAGACTTGTTAGTCGCAATATTAAACGATATTGTAATGGATACCGTTTGAAAAGTAATAAATGACCAACTGAGAAAACTTGATATTTGAACTTGAAGAACTATATATATATATATATATATATATATATATATATATATATATATATACTAAATTTACTCACATAAATTAATATATGAAAGTATAAATTTATACGTAAACTTTATTTACTTCAAAAGTGCTCAATACGTAGGCAGAGCTAGTTAGTAAGTTATAAAATATATATGGCGATTAAGCTACACTGAATATTCCGCGTTTCATCCGCTCTATGACTCTTCAGGCTTATGCGCATAAGCCTGAAGAGTCCTAGAGTGGATAAAACCACTCTCCCATGTGGTTTACTTCTATTTGCGCAACTGCCATTGCTCAAATGTAGCATGCATACTGCAGATTTTCCCCACATAAGTCTAGTATAAATAGACAAAAGTTTATAGAAGCTAGAAGTAATTGTTAGAAAGAAAGAGCGATAGCTAAGGGAGTATATACCGAAATCATCAGAAAGCACAATGAAGCGCAAAAATCAGAAACACGTGATTTTTGGAATGTTAGTAACACTGTAGTAAATAATGAGCAATCAACAATTCCCTAACTATCCAACAATCATGAGGTTGTTTGCACGACAACCGAGAAGGATAACCTGCTTGTCAGTCAGTTTGTCTCAAACTCTACTTTGGGCCTAGCAAACCACCCCTTCCTAAATTTTCCTTTGCGGACAGAAACCACACTAGATGATCTGAAAATCACTCCTTCTCGAGTACATTATATCATAAACAACCTAGACTCCTCAAAAGCATATGTACCATCTCATCCCGGCTATACTAAAAAAATGCTCCGCTAAGGTTGCCCTAGTTGGCTCTAAACTTTTCAACAAATGCCTAAACGGATCTTGTTTTCCTGACTGCTGAAAAACTGCTTCTGTTGTACCAGTTTACAAGCGTTCTGGCGGTAGAATTAACTCATTAAATTATCGTACCATTAGCCTCCTTTTTTAACGAAATCTTTGAGTCCGTAATTAATCACGCTCTAGTCCATCACTTTAAAGCTGCTAAACTAATTGTGGTTTCTGTTTAGTAGAATGGGAACAAATGCTACCAAGATTAAGCTCCTTTCCTTTAATAATTAAGATAAATCTTCTCAACCACTAATCGTCATCGGCTAATGATATATTACCTGAAAGTACTTCCTTCAAATTACTCGGCTTAACGTTCGCAGGGAAGATAAATTCGAACAGATACATTAAGGGCATTTCCAAGACTGCTGCAGAGAAGGTGGACTCTCTTTACCATGCTAAAAAGTTATATATATATATATATATATATATATATATATATATATATATGATGATTGCAACGTCTTGTCAGACGAGTGCCACTCCCTCAGACATTTAAAATCCATGAGCCCAAATGCCTGAGGGCGTATCTATACAAAGATGATGTTACAGAGTCTTAGCTTGGTACGACAGCTAAGTCTCTCTCTCGGTTCAAAATGTTGAGATCCAGCAACAAGCAAGAGCAAGATAGCCAGCAACAAATTAAACTGCAGACCAGCTTAATGCGGGTACTGGTCTCCCGCTTTATGTTTTTTTTAAATCAGAGATTTGCTTCTCCTAGAAAGGTTGCCTTCACCACGGCTTACAGGAGCCCTCTCCACCCCAATACACACACACACACACACACAAATATACACGGTGCTAGTTGGCCGTTGACCCAGAAAAAGAGTTCATTCGCCCTTTGGGAGGTCTTGTTTTTAATCCTTCAGGGAGACTAGCCGCCCTCCTCACCAAACAAGTCTGGTGGGGGAACCAGTTTAGTCGCCGGTGACCCGACCATGAGGCAGGTAGTACTGGGTTACATGGTACCAGTAGCATATGACATGACCTGACACATAAATATATATATGCTCTTAAAGTGTAATTGATATATATATATATATAAATATATATATATATATATATATATATATATATATATATATAATATAATATAATATAAACTTCTGTAAGTTCTAATTTACGACATTTATTGTTTGTATACAAAGAATACAGAATAAAGTTAATTTCAAAAACTTGTCTTTTTCCTTCAGAGAGAAAAGGGTAAGCAAAAGCAATTTTTGTATATACAAGCTATGATATTAGCACAAACATTGAAAGCTTTAAAGTTTGAAAGAAGGTAATGTCGGAAAGATTGTATAGAGGTGCAAACAAAAGGATAGCCAAATTAATGTCCAAGGATAAAGAGTTAATAAGTTAATTGCAAGATTCAATCAATGAACTTACTAAGAAAATTGATAAAATCCGTAAATTGCTGTTATGTACATTCCGTAGACTCTGGTTAAGAATATTTAGATTGTATAGATCTATGGTTCTAAAAATTAACAAATTCTCTACAAACTATAATATCGACACTGCAAAGTTTGTTTTTTTTCCTGCAGAAATCTAAACGTAATCTTTCAAAAAAGTATAGATCCATAATCATACCTTTATTATAGAACGGATGATTTTATTTATCCGGGGGACGTGTTCATTTCCCCATTTCATGAAACTACTGGGAAGAAATTTGAAATATTGTTAAATTCTGTCGTACAGCCTGACAGTAGAGACGGTGGCCATTTTCGACGATGGTGGCCATTTTTGACGACGATGACCATTTTTTTTTGGGGGGGGCTGTGGTATTTGTTCCATTCGGCTCTCACATACAGCATTTTTCTCTTTTGGGGCGGGGCTGGGGGAGTTTATAGTTAACCACTTGAGTCTTCTTCAACCAGGAATGCTGACGGAGTTGCTCAAGCAAATTTATATGACCAGTGTGTAACACACTTTGTTCTTTTTTACGACTTCCGGTTTTCCGATTCATTTTTTAGAAGGAAAATGGTAAAATTCTGAAGATAGCTTCCGGTTTTTATTTTGGCTTAGACCGGCAGAAGTCAACGGGTTTGTCATCCGCAGTATTGTATCAAATGGTTAATTTAGTTTTCTTTAAGAATAATGAGTTTGGGAGCAGTAGATAACACACAAATCTATTTCAAAATTGTGTGTAGCTGAATAATCTCATAGTTATGGTAGCTCATTAATCTACAAGTTGTGGAGAAGTGATTGACGTAAAAGTTTTTAGTAGGTGTTAGTTGTACATCGATTGTTAATCTCAAAATTATAGATTAATGATTACTCGCACAGTTGTGAGTACTCTCTTATCATAAATTATATAAATAGACTTAAATAGTAACAATCCAAAGAATGTGTTTATAGATTTATTCATAAACGCCAAATCAGTCCTAAAATGGAGTACTGTTGCCACATCTGGATAGTAGCTGCTCGGTGCACCCTATTCAGCCTTCTAAACCAAGTAGGTGATGACCTTTTCTTTTTCTTGCAACCTATTTCCCACAGAAGAAACATTGCGATCGCGTGCTTTATCGCCATTTTCATGGAAAGTGCTCGACTGCACTCCAATCTATGGTGTCCCCTTGCCCAAACTTTCATAAACAACACTTGACTAGTTACAACCACTATATACAATTTCCCCCATTCTCTATCTGTACCTACGAGGGGCGTACAATAAGTAATGCCCGTGACCTTCTTCCAGTTGTATGATCTAGTTGAAATTGTGCATGTGCAATGATTTATATCTCGACGGGTTATGTGGAAAATTACAGCTCTGAACTAATTGTGGTTTCTGTTTTACAGGTGTTTGAACTGAGTCAGGTGTGAAATGGAGCCTGTTGAATGTCGAGCAGTGATCCGGTTTTTGTATTTGAAAGGATGCACACCACAGGAGACTTTTGATGAAATGAAAGAAACTTATGGTGATAATGCCCCATCATATGGCTTTGTAAAACACTGGCATCGTGAATTCAAACATGGCCGGAGGTCTGTGCATCAGCTCCCAGACCTGGTCGCCCCCCCCCTTCTGCCATTGATGAGGCATCTGTCCGTCAAGTTTAGGCTGCCATTTTGGAAGATCGGCACATTACTATTCGCCAAATAGCCCAAGATATCAAGATTAGTACAGGGTCTGTGGAAACTATCATTCATGACCATTTGCATATGCATAAGGTGTCTGCAAGATGGATTGCCAGGTTGCTCACACCATTCCAGAAGTGAGAACGTGTCGAATGCTCGAGGATGAATTTGGATATGTGCCAAGAAGATGAGTGAAAGTTTTCAAAAGATGTATTACACAGGATGAAACCTGTGTCATCAGTATGATCCAGAGACCAAAGCCCAGTTAATGCAGTGGAAGCAGTTGGACTCACCACCTCCAAAGCAGGCAAGGTCATGCTAACAGTCTTCTGGGATCAGGACGGAGTAGTGATAACAGATTTCCTGGCAAAGGGTACCACAATTACAGGAACATATTATGCTTCACTTTTGAGGAAATTAAGGGAAGCTATCAAAATCAAGAGGCGGGGCAAGATCAGCAAAGGTACCCTCCTCCTCCAGGACAACGCTCCGATCCACAACTCGCATGTCGCCAGATCAGAAGCACGGGCGTGTGGTTATGACATCTTACCCCATCCTCCCTACTCTCCTCACCTTGCACCCTCTGACATTCACCTCTTCCCAGCCATGAGTTGTTTTTGAAAGGAAAGCTTTTCCCAGATGGTGCAGCCTTGATTTCTGAAGTCACGTCGTGGTTGGAGGACCAACCTGGGGTGTTTTACAAAAACGAACTCCAGAACTGCATCAAACGATGGGAGAAATGCATAACTTTGGGTGGTCCCTATGTAGAGAAAGACTAATAACTGTGCCAAATTTCGTTGCTCTACTGTTATGGGAAGTGGCTCAGGGGCATTACTTATTGCACGCCCCTTGTAAATCTAAACGCAGATTCCATAAAAACGTTTCTTTCCCAGAACTGCCCGTCTGTAGAAAACTGTTCCGCTGGCCTGCTTCCCGGTTGAATACAACATGGTAGCCTTCACGTCCAATGTAAACAAGTTCTTTTTGAGCCTTCTCAATAAATAATCAAATTCACTCCAATTGACACCATTACTTACTATTACTAAAATACCATTTTACATTCGATAAGACTTGTCCTCGAGTGACTATCGAGCCTTGATAAGTGGTGACTCAAAACAAAAAAAAATTGAATTTAAAGAGATAAGGGTTAAAGTCAGCGTCTGGTCTTTCTAAATCATCACCGTTTGTAGTACTAGCCAAGCTCAACAACGCTTAAATTTGTGATCTAAAAAAAAACACGGTGTGTAAAAGTGACTACAGCAGAATTCAAGAAATAAGTACAAACTGGGTCTTAACAGGACCAAACCAAACAATGGAAGCTGTATTTACGAAGGAAAATAGCTGAAATATTAAGGAAAAATCTCGAATGCATAACTTACCTACTAAGAACAACGAACGGTAGCAAATACTAATTAAAAAATAACAGCAAAAAATAAATAAAAATGATAACACCACGTGGACCATATACTAAAACTGCAGGAAATCCCGTAAACTGCTATTCCCTTAATCACACACATGATGAAACTACAGATGAAACTACATGTAAGTAAAAGATCTTACTTGATAAAAAAATGTGAAGCAGGGGGAATATGGTGAATAAAAAAGTGATTTCATGTGAATGGATAGTCTGGTGAAGGGTAAAGTATCCAATGACGGTAAAATCCAAAAATGAGAATCCAAGAAAGTTAGTAAAATTTCCATTCGCACAAGTAAATTCCAAGGGAAGCGCATAATTGGAAGATGATCCAAAGTAATCCAAAAGGCAGAAATCCGTGGAATAAATCACAAATAGGTACAAGGAAACGGGAATGAAATCCAATATTATTAAAAGAAAGATAAAATGTGCGTAAAAAAGACATGGAAGAAATGTAAGACTTGACCGTCGAGGCGAGGCTAAATTAAGGAAAATATGGAAAGAAGCTTCTAGAATAAGAACTTTCTTGGATTTACATTTTTGGATTTTACCGTCATTGGATATTTTACCTTTCACCAGACTATTCATTCACGTGAAATCATCTTTTTCTTCACCATATTCCCTCTGCTTCACTTTTTGTTATCAAGTAAGATCTTTGACTTACTTGCAGTTTCATCAAATACTTTTGTATGCAAAACCCGATCCCGCATTTTGCTAATTCCTACCCTGTGATGAGGAGGAAAGTATTTCTTCGAAACTCCGCGGATTAAGGACTATTCACTTATCTAGTGTTTCCTTTTCAAATTAAATATGTTTTAACTCTTTTTAAAGTGTTTTTAACATGCTTTATTAACTATTTGCTCTTATATATATATATATATACATATATATATATATGTGTGTGTGTGTGTGTGTGTGTGTGTGTGTGTGTGTGTGTGTGTGTGTGTGTGTCATTCTGATAAATGATATCGCCAATATCTAGTACCAATAATGCAGAACTCTCGGAATACGAATAGAGCTGTTTCGGCTGTTGAGAACGTTTAAACTAAGCATTAATATTTCATCCACACTAGTAAGTAAACTTGGGGTGGAATAATGGATAACACAGGAGTCGGGACTTGATCTCGGCTCTAAGTACTCTTTTGTCCAGCCTCACCGAAGAGCAGTGATATAGCGAAACAACCCGTTTGAACGTGAACTTTTATGTGTTTGCAAATAAACACTATCTAACACCTGAGGCTATTCTCTATCTCTACAAATCTACTATCAGATCATACATGGAGTACTGTTGTCATGTTTGGACTGGTCGATTTCTACCGTATTTAAAGTTTCTTGATAAGATACAGAAACGTATCAGTATTTGATTGGTTCCACCCTTTATTCCTTGATGGAACTTCTCTCACAGATGTAATGTTGCCAGTGTACATTTTTTTTTCTGAATATTATTATGTCATGTGTTCTTCAAAATTGCCTGTTTTCCTTTGTTCCAGCTCGTTTGACACATTGCTCCAGTGGTTTCCATCAATTCGCTGTTTTAATACTTCATTATAATACAGTTCTTATTCCAGAAGCTTCTTTCCATGAACTGCGGGTTTGTGGAACTCTCTTCCTGATCACCGTTTCCTTTCTACTTATAGACTTGATCTTTTTCAAAACTAAGGTCAATAAGCATCTCCCGTCTTTGCGATAATCATCTTTCGTTCTCCTTAGCTCCTTACATCAAGTGGCTTTATGTTTTGTCTGGAGCAATTTCCATGAAAAATAAAAATCATAAGATGAAATGACATAAAATGTCAAAGACAAAAAATGTTCGCAGAAGAGAGAGAGATATCAAGTAATAAAAATGTACACCAATATAGCAACGACTTTATTAATGAATAGTTCTAGCGCCAATATTTCAAGCGGCTAGTCGAGTTCGAATAAACTGCGTGCGTAGTGCTTGTGTATGTGTAAAGTTTGTGCAGTGTTTTGTGTATTTATGTATGTGTGTGAGAGAGAGAGAAAGAGAGAGAGAGAGAAAGAAAGAACAAACCAGAGAGACAGATTAATGGGAATGATAGAATGTGAATATGCGCGAGTGTGTTTTGCGTGCGTCTTTTTTTGTATCTTTGTGAGGGTTTAAAATGTTTCCCCTTCACATAAAACATGTAGCAGATTGGGTTTCCTGAAGAATTACATGAAAGGGGCACTCTAATGTCAGACTCACAGATAAACAAGTTGAAAAGGGGGAGGTGCACCCTCCTCCAGAAAAAAAAAAAACGCTGTATATGTATCTTTATTTATACGTTCTATGTAACTGCAGTCTTGTTAGGACATAAGCAGTGACGGCTGGAACCACCGCATCACTAAGTAAAACGGCGACAAGTGGGTAATCTGCCAATGATGTTTATACAAGACTAATATAAAACGTCGTTTGTACAAGACTAATATACAACCTTCGAGAATGGATCAAATCGTAATATTTGATTCCGCTGAAGTTCCACTCCCACTTAGAGAATTGTTTTCGGTTCTAGACAAACTGGCAAATAGGATGGATGCCCAACCACACCCTTTTCGTACTCCTCGCATTTTTTTTTCTTTTTTACAATAATCGCTCCAGACAAACTATGAAGTCACTTGGATGGGAAAGGCTAACAAAAACGCAAAATGCTTATTACAAATACAGGAAATGACCTTAGTCTTGAAAAGATCAAGATGTAGATAAAAGTAAAACACTAAGCAAGAAGAAAATTTTACAATCTTACAGTCTTTGGAAAGAAACTACCGGAATATAAAGTTCTATGACAATGAGACATTGTTGTCTAAATTTATAAAAACATTGTTTATTCTTGTTTGTTTATGAATAATTCAGATTTTAGTATCGGACTATTACTCGGAATCGGAACTGGAATCCAAACCGATAATACCTGGGCGAGCTATGCCGTCTTCTTCCGAAGAAGGAAGTTTACAGGGAAGATGAAATCGACAAGTAGTCCTAGCCTCATGTATATCCCGGTCATGGGAATATGACATACAGTGTCTACTATTCCCAAATAGTCACCCATCTGCTACTGACCAGGCTCTAGGTCTCTTAACGTCAATGATCTAACGAGCACCGGTGTTTCAACGCGATCATGCCGTACTTTGTGTCTTGACATTATATAAACCTTGAAAGGGTTGATATGCCGGACAAAAAACTAAACACAAAATCAATCAAGATATCTCTTTTCTTTTGTATTAATGGTTCACTAATTAATAAGGGCAAAAAGCCTCTCGAGGATAAGAGTAGGATTTTCAGGTGGATGATGGAACAGCATTACGAATAGATTGCGAACTATGATTAATTTGCAAGGCAACTCGACAGATATTCGTTGACATTGAACCCTAAAATTGACTATGTTTTAGTCTGTAAGGAAATATCCCAGTGGTAACGTGTGCCTCAGTTATTTGTTATTTATAAGTTATTTGAAGTAAATTCTGTTTAAGAAAGATTCATTTGATTTAAGGTGCACAGTGTGCTTAGCATTATTAGTCGAAATTTCCGCGAACAGAGCTTCTTCATGCGGGATCCCGTCTGTGGAACACATTGCCGTGGGAGTGTTTTTCACATATTACAACTTGGTCGTCTTCAAAGCCAATTCCAGAAACACTTAGAAATAGTTTTGACAACAGTTCCATCTCATCAGCTCTTATGCTCGGGTTGCATATACCCATGACACGTGGTGATCCTTTTTAGTGAAAAGATGGTGACCAAGCGTTGCCTGTGCACGGATAATAAGATATTTTGGGTTTGTATTACTGTTTTTTTTTTTTTTGTATTACTGTACACATAGATTCGAAAAAGTTGTCAAAAAAACAAATATATAATAAAAAAAATGTTATCAAAGGCAAGATAAGTTACTTTTCTACCAAACTGGATATATTTTTCGTGTTTTTATTCAATGTAACATGTTTATTCAGCTCGAAAAACATATAGTGTTTACCGATGTATTGGAAAATTCAAGATGGCGCCCGACTGTCTCTTTAACACGGTAAGTGTGGGAAAAGGTGTTATAAATAATAAACTAGACAAAATACTATTAAAAAACAGCCGAATATATATCAACTTATGTCACGGTAACATATATTGAGCCAATTTCTAACAGTATTTTGTCTAGTTTATTATTTATAATACCTTTTCCCAAGCTTACCCTCTCCGAGAGAGAGTCGGGCGCCATTTTGAATTTTCCAATACATCGGTAAACACTGCATGTTTTTCGAGCTGAATAAACATGTTACATTGAATAAAAACACAAAAAATATATCCAGTTAGGTAGAAAAGTAACTTATCTTGCCTTTGATAACATTTATTTGTTATATATTTGTTTTTTTGACAACTTTTTCGAATCTATGTGTACAGTAATACAAACCCGATATTTTTTATATAATAGTACAATTATATTCTGTACAAGTATTAATTAAAAAATTTATCTATTTGTTTTATTTTATTTATTTTATTTTTTTTATTATTATTTACTAAACATCACTACTTATCAATCCTATAAACCAGTTGAGGATGAATTTTTTAAAGAGAAAAACATAACTGAATGATGAAGAATACAATAAAGGAATTAAAATTCATGAATGAAATAAATAAAACTTGAATGCTTCCATTCTTCTGGCGGACTTTTATCCCAGTCTTATTTGTTGTTGTTGTTGTTGTTGTTGTTGTTGCTGTCGTCGTCGTCGTCGTCGTTGTTGTTGTTGTTGCTGTTGTTGTTTCACCATGTTTCGGCCAACTCATACTCTCGCCTTCTTCGGGGCCCATAGCGCAGTGGATAGACCTGTTGTGTCTCTACGATTGCAAGCGAGCATTGTCTGAAGATAGCGGTTTTAAGCATATCCAAAGCAGGCCAGAGGAGTAGTTGGTCAAAATGTGGTGAGGCGACAACAACAACAACTATGGAAGGCAGTAATTACTGGATACAGTTACAAGACTTAGCATTCCTATCTTCTCGCGGTTAACCACCGGAAGAAGGCTAAAGGATGAGTTGGCCGAAACATGGTGAAACAATAACAACTATGAAGATGAAGATAACAGTCCGCAAAAAGAAATGAATACACAAAATATGAAGCCTCATTTCAAAGGATTCCAAAAAGTAAAAAACAAAAAAACAAAAAAATTTGACTTAAAATGACGGTTTATGACAGTTGATTGATATTAGATTTCTTGATGTTGTAGCTGCAAAGGAGGCAATCCTGCGACAACATGTTCTACAGATGCAAATTTCTTCGAAAAGAACTCTGTATATAGAACTACTGCTTGAAGTATACACGCGGCGAGAGGAAGATAGAACAGTTTATGTTTACCTCCCTTCCAGGACTGGAAGATGCGACACAAGCTCAAGAAAGTAGAGATTTGAACAGCCATCTCCGTAGATGATGAGCACTCTGGCATGCAAATAATGCCTAGTATCCTTGTTGTAATTCCTCAGTAGGAATGCCTCAAACACTAACCTAACTTCTCCTCAAATGATGAAAAGGTAAAACCTCGGACTTTACAATACACAGAAGCGCACACCTGAGCGAACAGAGAAAAGGCTACCTCAATAATGGTACAGATTCTGGTGGCTTTGGAATTATTCCATTTATATTTCGGTTCTTTTAAAATTAGAATTTAAAAAAATGAGACAGCAGTTTTCTTTTGAAATATCGTTCTGGAATTAATAATAAAATTTGAAATTTAAGAAAGCCAAAACAATATGTGATTATTTTCTTTGAAATTAATATTACGAAGGAAGCTTCCGCCTCAATCGAGGCTTTTTCTAGCGATTACATTTTGTTAATTTTTTTTTTTTCGTTTGGATATGTACTAAAATGTTAAATCGTAGCCGTTAGGAACATTTCTGCCGTTAAATAGAGTACGTATTAAAAATCTTCAAAAAAAATTCAAAGTAAATAAGCACTAAATCGTTTTTCTTATAATTTTTTGTAGGTATTGAAATTAATTATTTGAATTATTTCAAAGATATCTTATTTCATTAAGGACTATACTAAAAGGTTAAAGGGTTTATGATGAGAGGCAGTAGTCTTCCGTGGTGGTCTTCCATGGCGTTCTAAAATGGACCCAAAACATTCAGCACAAATGTGTGAGTCTCAAATAAATTTTTTGCAGCTTTAACTCTGTAGTCAGCGTCTCCTATCTGTAGTAAATGACTGTAGCGAAAAATCATTTAAGCCTGTTCACATGCACGTGTATAATCAGAACACGGCGATATAGGGGAGAATGACTTTGATACAAAATAAAAATCCGTCAATCTTTTATTGGTAGTTGGAGTCCTTGTACAGAACATCATAAAACTTAAAATATATGTATACTTATAATATTAGATATTTTGTACAGGATGATTCAAACTAATAAGCGGATTATTAAGAATTTTGGAATAATATATATATATATATATATATATATATATATATATATATATATATATATATATACATATTTGAAAAGGGAATTTTTTCCGAAATTATTATGGATATTGTCGCAGGCATAACAAGTAAGACATTTGTATTTAATACAACTGAATAAATATATGTATATATAGACATATATGTTTGTACTTATTGATTTGTAAATCGACACTTGTTTTCGTCTTCTTTCATCAACACCGACTATATCTCATTCCTCGCATTGCGATAGCCTTTTAAATCTCTACTACATACCTATCCCACACAATACTTACAGGCAAGCTACATATCAATACATATATATATATATATATATATATATATATATATATATATATATATATATATATATATATATTAGTGTCGTAATGATTAATCGGAATCGGGAATCGGGAAAATCGGAACTGTAGGGGTATCAGAATCTGAAAGATGTGTCCATATTTTCTGATGCAAAAACGATTCCTTTAATTATACTTTTCTATTACATTTTGTTTATAACAAAATCTTCCACTGCTGGTAGAACTAAAAAATAATTAATTTTTTTTTCTTAAACTACCAGTAAAACTAAAATCATGTATTTTAACGTTTGAGAAAATATGCGTACATTTAACATGTGTTATTAAGGCTGTCATGAAAAAATAGCAGCTTTATAGTTAGATATTCAGAGATTCATAAATAATCGGAAATGAATCGTGAGAATCGGTAATTACACCGGAATCGGGAAAAAATATGGAATCACCTCGTCATTAATATATATCTATATCTATATGTATATATATATCTATCAATCTATATATGCATATATATATATGCATATATATATATATATATTAGACATTAAGAGGAGATTATATATATATATATATATATATGCATATATATATATATATATATATATATATATATATATATATATATATATATATATACCCGTTCACATTTTTCACTTTTCTATGATAAAGCTGGAACCCAGAATTATATGGAATCGAGCAATTTCATCGACAACGGACAACGCCAGACCCAAAGTCACATAGTATAATGTATAACTAGATAAAATATATAAAAAATTTAAATGGATTGCGCCGTGGCCCATAAGGTTAGGTCGTCAGTATCATGCGTGCGACGGCCTGGGTTCGCGCCTATGTCGTGGCACGTCACTGATGAGGTGCAGTACAGCGAAACCCACTTTGGATATGGCGTTGTACGTTGTCGATGCAATTGCTCGATGATTCCATCTAATTTTGGGTTCTAGCTTTATCAGGAAAAACTGTGTGTGAATGGGTATTTATATCTATATATATATATATATATATATATATATATATATATATATATATATATTGTGTGTGTGTGTCGTAGATTATTCGCATTTTATATTATTTATATTATTTCGATTCTACTGTTCTCATATTGAGTGTTATTTTCACAATATTTCAGATGATCTAACCTTCAATCTTCTTCAGGTATATCTTATCAAACTCGGCATTTTTTTGTCGAACTCGGGAATCTGTATGGAATTTCTAACGGAACTTTTGTGTAACTCTACAAGTGGATTTTATCCACTACGTCACGTGGACTAAATAAAAGATTCTGTTTGAAATTCTGTGAAGGTTCCTGGATTCGACAGAAATATTACCAAGGTCGACAAGCTAATCTCTGAAGAAGGCCGGAGGTTACAATGATCGAAACATTGTGAAAATAATACTCAAGATGAGCCCGTTTTAACCGACAAAAATTGCTAAGGGGTTAAACTTGAAAACAAAACAAACATTGACCTTTTATGTATAGAAATGTATGTATATCCTTATTAAATAAATGAACCATTCTATATTTTCCAATATATAGTTTTTGTGAATTCATTTTCCACTCCTATTGTCTCCTATATAAGCTCTATTAAAATTTTTGAGCTTTATATTATACCGATAAGTTTCCTGTTATAGAATTGACTTTTCTCTCTTCTTTTATATATATATATATATATATATATATATATATATATATCTTCGTTTACATATATATATATATATATTTCTTTTGCACATGCTCGAAATTAAGCATTAGTAGCTAAAATCGCTTATTTTTTAACCTTTCGTATCCATCTGTCCGTATCTCAGAGGATAACGACACTGTAGAGATAAATAACGACTAAACATGGAGCGCTTAAGGTTTTGGCTCCGATTCTAGCGGATGGAATCCAAGTACTATTTCCCATACATTTTGAAACCACTATTATACATTGGGAAATAATGAGTAGAAAATTGACTGTGATAATAAAAAAAAATTTTAATAAGAATAAAAATATATTCATGCGTAATTTATGGTGTTCCAGAATTCTTAGATACAATTGAAAACTTTATATGGACTAAATTATTTTCCAAACAACAACCAAAATACTTGAAGACGGTCGAAGGACAATCCGACTGAAAATTTCCACAAATAATACTTGAGATGAGAACAATAGTCCGATCAATACAAGTAATATAAACAATCAGCCATCATCTAAAAAAATTCAGAACCTTTTCTTCATATAAAATTATTAAAACGAACTTCTTGATATCTCAAAAATTTAGAACTTGAATTATGTATGTTAAACGAAATTAACATGATTTTGAAGCTACTTTTATCAAGTTCAACTTTAATATTAATAACTATATATATATATATATATATATATATATATATATATATATATATATATATATATATATATATATATATATATAGGCATGTTTTTTTATATCCTTAATAGTTTTTCAGATATTTAATGACCAAATGTGTTCACGACTTGTGGCACTCTCTCTCTCTCTCTCTCTCTCTCTCTCTCTATATATATATATATATATATATATATATATATATAATACTACGAAATACGAAATCTGCATTATATATATATATATATATATATATATATATATATATATATATATATATATATATATATATATACTAGCAGAGCGCCTGGAAATCCAGATTTCGTATTTATTATTATATTATATTGGACTCAATCTATGTATCTGTAAAAGTGAACGTGTCTGTGTGTTTGTGTGTCCGTCTGTGTGTGTACATTTCCCTACGCAATAACTCAATTTTCGTAAAAACTCAATTTTCAGTCTACAGACTCGAAATTTTATATACAGGGTACTGAGATTTGGGAAAATCTTTGTGATCCGTTTTCATATATATATCAAACACGGTAGTTTTTTTTTTTTAAATATATGGTTAAGTGGCAGTTTTAGTCATTTAGAACTGCTTTAAAGCTTCACCGCTCACTAATTTTTTGACCAAATTTCAAACAAGTATTACAGTTTATAAATCACCTTTTCAATTTTCGAAAGTTATGATGAATCTAGTGATGTTCAAAATCGTAATAAAAAAAACGAAAGGAGGTGAGCGACGTTTTTCATGACTTGTTTCCATAGCAATCACGTCGCTTCAGCGACTACTGTTGCTACCAATTCACCACTCTCGCGAAAAGAGAAGTAACAAGTGAAACAGAGAGAATGAAAGAGTGAAAAGGGAATAATTGGGGAAGGGGATTTTATTGAAAGTAGACGAGTGCCGTACATTGTTATTACATATGGGTATGTTATATTCATGGGGGCAAAAAAAAGACTGAAATTAAACAAAGAACAAGTGAATTTACTGGAAGCCTGGAAAAATCATGGATTACAATAGAAAAATGCGAGCATGAAAATTAATATGGTTAAGCTTAAACATGGAAAAGTAAATGACTAGTTGTTAAAACTGGAAAAGAAAAGAACAAGATATTCTAGTAAAAATATAATAACTTTATAACTTAAAATATTGCAGCATTAAGATTTTTTTAATTCAATTTATAACATTATATAATCAATTCTTAACGCTGCAATATTTTGTTATAATTTTATTATATTCTTACTAGAATATCTTCTCCTTTT
Source organism: Euprymna scolopes (assembly GCF_053919585.1). Classification (NCBI taxonomy): domain Eukaryota; kingdom Metazoa; phylum Mollusca; class Cephalopoda; order Sepiida; family Sepiolidae; genus Euprymna; species Euprymna scolopes. The sequence continues at coordinate 59,668,916 of NC_136524.1, forward strand.
CTTTTCCAGTTCTAACAACTAGTCCTTTACTTTCCCATGTTTAAGCTTAACCATATTACTTTTCATGCTCGTATGTACAGAGAGAGATACTAACAGGGAGATCCGACGCCAGTGCCCGGGATTGAATGATGACTAATGAATGTTTCACACACCCATATTTTATTGTCATCAGAATCCAAATAATACGATGGTTTAGTTATCCGACCTAATCGATATGTATTAATATAGGACTTACATTTTTCCAAGTAGCTGAAAACTACAATACATCTATGCAGTAGTGGCGGATGTAGATGTTATCAGCCATTGAAATATTCAAATGACAATTCTGTTAAGGAACAAATCAGGAGAATTCGGGTACAGTGATTCCTTTTTCACCGATATATCTCCACTTATAAAGGTTGGGGGATGAGGTCACTATTTGATTGCTTTCCAGCAGAATTCGAGTCTAATGTCAACAAATACTTGTAATAAATTATCCACCATACGTAATTATATTTTGTACATCCAATTCTTATTTTAAATCTCATAATATTCATCATAATTCAATTGACAATCTGCTCTTGAAATTAATCCTTATCCTTGAGTGGATTTAGCCTTAATAAGTAATGACGCATTAGTAAATAAAAAATATGATTAAATACAGTTCATTCATCATTTTCAATCCTCTCATAATAGTCATCAGTATTCAACTGAAAATCTATTAATTTAATTAATCCTTATCCTTAAGTGGCATTTTAGCCTTAATAAATAGTAATACATCATTAAAAAAGTATGCTTAAGTACATGTCAGTCATAGTTTACATATATATATATATATATATATATATATATATATATATATATATATATATATATATATATATATATATAAGAAATAAAACATTGATGACAGGAAATAAAACTTCAACTTATTATCCAATCTATTAAGTATCTATAAGAAAGCAGAAAAGTTTTTTAGACCTTATCATTTCGAAACTTTACTCTTCTCATCAGGAGAGAAGAGCAAAGTTTATATATCTATATTTATATCTCTATGTATGTATATCTATGTGTCTAATTATTTGTAATCTATATATGTAGCTCTCTAGTTATATTTCTATATATATTTCTCTCTCTCTCTCTCTCTATATATATATATATATATATATATATATATACAGATAGATAGATAGATAGATAGATAGATAGATAGATAGATAGATAGATAGATAGATAGATTTTGTTATTTTTGATTTTTCAATCGATACCTACAGTTAATATTGGCTCCGCCTCGGAGCTCATTTTTTTTATTTACTTAGAAAGTCGCCCTTTTTAATTTGGACGTATATAACATTTTTTTATTATTTATTTATTATTTTTAAAACAGTTTTAAAAATAATATATATATATATATATATATATATATATATAATGCTAACTTATACTGGCTTTTACGAGGAATGGTGAATTTTCTCAAGTGATGTTACCTCAAGTAACAGCACCAAGCTGGATACGCCACCAGACTTGATAAATCATTTTCTTAAAATCATATAAGGCTAAGAGATAACAAAAAATATATCCTATAACATAGTTAACTTGTCAATTGGAGAGAGAAAATAATATTCCAAACTTCTTTACCGAACTCAGTGTTTGAGACATAACTTTAATGGAATAGGCGAATATCCAAGTATCTCGTATAGATATCAAGTGCTAGCTCCAGGAAACGGGGATCTTGATTTCTGAGAACTTCGACTGAAGTATAATAAAATATAAGATGTGTTGATAACAGCTCAAAATTAAATGAAACTGTTTAACTTTAAAATGTACAAAAGAAATATGGAAAAGCTTTAATGCGAAGGTCTTCCCTTGGAATCGGAACATACTCTGACACTATGGTCTTAATAATAAATAGGGTTTCGTCCTTCCTCATTCCCACATCTTGGTGGCCGAATTGATGAGCCTCTGTCTTGGCAGTACATTGTTGACTGCGAGTCTAGGAGTCGCCATTCGACGAGCAGAAAAATTGCATATAGCCACACTGATGATTATCGGTGACTATAAAACATATGTTTGAGGATATTCAAAAAATATTTATAGATTTATTTCATTTTTATTTTGTTTCCATTGTAAAATTCGTTCTCACTATCGTTCCAAACGCTTTCTCATACGCGAGGTAATTCTCTATCTCTACAAATCTATCAGATAATGTATGGAGTATGTCATATTTGGGCTGATGCATCTTTGTTCAATTTGAAGGTTCTTGCTGAGTTTCAGAAGCGTATCATTAACTTGACCGACCCTAAAACACTTTCTTCTTCTTCTTCTTCTTCTTCTTTCCTGCAACCCCTTCTCACACAGACATGATGTTGATAGTCTCAGTTTTTTCAATAAATATTGTTATAGCATATGTTCTTCGGAATTGTCTGATCTATTCCCTGCTTCCTTTGCTACAGCTCGTTTGACTCGTTGGTCTAGTGGTCTCTATCAATTCATTTTTTTAATACTTCATTATAATACAGCTTCCTATTCCAGTAGCTTCTTTCCAAGAACTGCAAGGTAATGGAACTCTCTTCCTACTCACTGTTTTTCTCCTACCTACAGCCTTGGTCTTTTCAAGACTAAAATCAATATAAATCTCTTGTCTTTTCATTAATAATTTATCATTCTTGTTAGCTTCTTATATCGAGTGGCTTTGCGTATTGTCTTGAGCGTTTCATCCTTTAAAATAATCTGTTTGGATCCAATACACATCTGGTTTGAAACGATATCCAATCAAGTGCATATATTATATACAATGCTTCCAAAAAATCTGGACAGAATCATGTTTATAATTTAAAAAAAAAAACATAATTATATATACGTGTCTGTGTACGCGCGTGTGTGTATGTGTGTGTGTGAGTGGTATTAATGTGTACTAAGAAATATTTTTTCATTTAAGAATTGTTAAAAACTATTAAACAACTACTGCATAATTATATATTTATTTTTTCGATTATTATGTAATCATGTCGTGTGTTAAAATAAAAAAAAACAACTGTATGTTTCTTATCTTTCACGACCGTTCTCAATTCTTCCTCGAACTATCATCAGGTGAAAAATCAGATGAACAAAAAACGTTGGAGAAAAGAAGTAAAATTCCAAAAAGTATGAAATTCAGCAATATATATATATATATATATATATATATATATATATATATAGTAATTTATAAAATATATATGGCGATTAAGCTACACTGAATATTCTGCGTTTCATCCAACTATAGGATTCGTCAGGCTTATGCGCGAATTCTGTCGTTGTTTCTTGTTTTTATATATGTTGGGGATTTCTAGTTGGCCAATCAGCTTTCTAGTATCCACCGCGCCCCTTCCTATCAGCCAATGGGCATGCATTTTATCAAACAAAGGATCTGTTTTAGAGCTAGGTTAGTGGTTTTAGGTGGCCGTTCTCCTTTTTTTTATTGGCTGATAGGAAGGGGCGCGGTGGATACTAGAAAGCTGATTGGCCAACTAGAAATCCTCAACATATATAAAAACAAGAAGCAACGACAGAATTCGCGCATAAGCCTGACGAATCCTATAGTTGGATGAAACGCAGAATATTCAGTGTAGCTTAATCGCCATATATATTTTATAAATTACTAACTAGCTCTACCAACGTATTGAGCACTTTTGAAGTAAATACTTAAAGTTTACGCATAAATCTATACTTTCGTATATTAAATTTATGTGAATAAATGAAGTAGTTATATATATATAGACACATATATATAACTGTAGAAATATGTGTGTGTGTGTGTGTGTGTGTGTGTGTGTGTGTGTGTGTGTGTGTGTGTGTGTGTACATTTTCCTGCGCAAAGCTCCATGCAAAATTTCAGCCAGATCGGTCAGGTAGTTTTCGATAAAAAGTAAAACGTATAGACAGACAGACAGACAAACAGACAGACTTTTCTCTACCCTGCAACCCCTCTTCCACAGAAGAGACGTTGCAAGCCTATCCTTGTTTTATCGTTATTTTCATGGCAGGTGCTCGTCTGAACTCCAATCCCTGGTCCCCCCTCGCCAATCTTTCACGAAAAACACCCGTCTAGCTGAATCCACTGTGAAAAATTTCCCCTACTCTATATCTGTGCCTAAATCAAAACGCGGATTTCATGAGCAAAGCTTCTTTCTTAGAACTGCACGCCTGTGGAACTCTGTTCCGTCTGCCTGCTTCCCTCCGGACTACAACTTGGATGTCTTCAAGTCTAATGTTAACAAATTCCTAATGAACCGCCCCCTTAAGTAAACACTTCATCAAATCTCCTCACTAACGTAATGTACTTGCAATAACCCTTATCCCTGAGTGGCTTCCGGGCCTTGATAAGTGGTGATCTCTGTGTAAAAAAAAAAAAAAAGAAAAATATATAATAAACAACAAAACTTTTTTTTATATATAATGCATTACAGAGGAGAAGAATCCATTTCCACTTGTATGTTTGATTTTTAGTTGTTTATTTTCTTATTTTCTTATAATATATACCAATCCTCTTTTTATAAGCTCAATGTAATTACAGAGCAATATAGTGAATATACGACAAAAAACTATATTCCAAAATCCATGTTGTTGACCATCTTATAATTTATTCCTTTAATTCAGTTGACTTTTACAATTCTTGGCAGTATCTGTTTCGTAGCGCAGAATCATGATTTCACTGATTAATATAATAATTAAGTAATTGATTTTTTGCTACAAAACAGATACTGTCAAGAATTGTAAATGTCAACTAAATTAAAGGAATAATTTATAAGATGGTCAACATCATGAATTTTGAAATATAGTTTTTTTCATATATTCACTATATATATATATATATATATATATATATATATATATATATATATATATTCAAAGAAGTTTAGTCAACATAGAAATAGATTGTCTGAAAATCCGAGTTGCAAATCCAAATCACTACGAACCGAAGAATTGAAGATGAGGTGATATGGAGAATCCAAACGGCTATAAGAATAGTTTTAAATCGACAAGAAACAGAACAGAGAGATTCTCTTACCAAAATGAAGAGAAGAACATCTGAAGACTGAAGACAGAATCATTCGCCGCGTATAAGCGAATTAGAAAAATATTACAGCGCTTTAAATAGAATTAATTAAAATGGGTTGTGAGGTAAAAATAATATAGTAAAAATAATATAGTAAAAATAATATAGTAAAAATAATATAGTAAAAAGAAAAAAATAATATAGTAAAAATAATATAGTAAAAATAATATAGTAAAAAGAAAAAAATAATGGCAGGGAAAAGTTCTGTTACGATTATAAGTTCTGTTTTAAAATTTGAAACTCTGAGTTAAAACGCTCATTTAAGTTTTTTTTTCTCTGTTTGTTTACTTTGCATTGTTTTACTTTTTCAAAGTCGCTAATGAATTTACGCTTACTCCTTCCAACCTCTTATGGTTGATTCGATGCAATGAAACCACTGATACGCCTTTGAAAAATGTATATATAGTGTCGTAATAAATATTATATCTTCAGCTCTCACATCCACGATCGAGCACTTTATTGGATTTTTTTCATCGCCTCTTGACACACTATATATATATATATATATACATATATATATATATAAATGTATATATATGTATATATATATTCGAATTTTATATACTCAGCTATATATCATCTTTTATATACATTTATACACTAATTTATAAACATGCCGGGTACTTTTTACGGGTGGTTTTTTTTTATTGATAATCTTTTAAAGATTTTATTATTTTCGTTTTATTTATTTATTTATTTATTTTATACTTTTATTATTCTATATTATTATTTTTAAAAAAATTAGAAATGTTAATGAAAGGTTCAGGGATGGGAGTAGAATGCACAGATATCCTCGTTCATTCTCATGAGATGTAGAATGTGTCTTGCTTAAGAGGAGGGGATGAAGAATATAAAATTATTTGAATTAATGTATATGTACTTGAATTCTTCATCATACTTTGGCACTACTCTCCGAACTTAAATTTTATATACAAGAAACAAAAGATGAGAATTCAAAGTCAAATAGAACTTTATTACATCATCAGATCAATAAGAAAAAAAAAGAAAGGCCCTCTTTTTTCTTGACGATCGTTTTAAAAAATATTCCATGTAAACGTTTTGATTCTCCATATTATTAGTTCATCTTTCAATTCATTGTGATTTGGATCACCAATTCAAGATTTTATGACAATTCATTTTTTGTGGCTCTATGTATTCGAATACTCAGCTATTTGCTTTATATATATATATATATATATATATATATATATATATATATATATATATATATATATATATATATATACTAGCCTGGGTGCAAGGCGTTGCCCGTGTGCTTGTTGGCGTGTGCGTTGAGCAAAAAAAAAGTTGTAGTAGAGAGGCAGGCTCGAACCCGTGACGCGAAGGCGGAAAAGAAAGTGGAGGTGTCTGTAAGGGTGTTCGTTGAACAAAAAAAGGGGGGGGAATTGCAAGCACAAAAAAATAAATAATAAATAAAGTGGTAGTAGGTAGGATAGCTCGAACCCGTACCGCGAAGGAGGAAAAGAATTTTTTTTAAAAACCGTGACACGTTAGCTGTTTTGCTCATCGCCAAACCGGAAGTGACGTTAGTTTAAATTAAGGTTAGATAATCGAAAAAAGGCGATGACTTTCGAAAATATCGGCTAAAACAGCGACCAGTTGAGGGTGAAGGAATTAATGTCTGGGGGCAATTTTTCGATATTTGTCGTCCGAAGCGTCGTACTTCAAAATGATACCGATCTCGTGAAAATCCGGCTGTTATATACATATAGTTTATCTCTATCTCATTTCTAAACTAATGTCGTTATGCCAATCTTGGCCTTTTCTTCTCTTCTGATGAGAAGGGTTATGCTTCGAAATGCCATGGCTCAGAAGGGTTCTTTCTTTCTTTTTCTTTATTGATTTGATGTTTTATTTATTTCATTTTTTATTTCTTACAATTGCCCCACTTTTCCGTGCAGAGCTTTTGCTATCTTAATATTTATTTGTTTAAAGATTATTTCGATCTTTATCGATTTTATCTATAGATAGATAGATTGATAGATAGGTATGTGTGTGTGTTTGTTTGTGTGTGTATGTATGTATATGTGTTAATATTTATTTAAACAGGCTTTGCTAGACTGGCGTAACAATATTTCGTTCTGTAGTTATTAATAACTACGATATCACAAGGTAAAAAGTCTGTCATTGTATTTAAATGTTCATATTGAAGGAAAACATTTTCTTAATCTGAATGTCATGTGATCCGATTTAAGATTACTTTGAAAAAATAGGGGTTTATATGTTTTAGCTAAAAGTTTAAGATGTGGTCAATATTAAACGTTGGTTCCATCTGTGTTTTGTGCATTGTTACATGTCTATATATACATATGAATATCAGAAGCCTAAATTTATTATTGAGGACTATTTTATGAACCCGTTGGAAATTCACTGGCTTATTATCCCACAAATAAATTCGTAAGTAGACTACTATATATATATATATATATATATACATATATGTGTGTGTGTGTGTGTGTGTGTGTGTGTGTGTGTGTGTGTGTGTGTGTGTGTGTGTGTGTACTATACTAGCATTTCAGCCCAGCGCTCCCCGGGGGTTTGGAGGTGTATGTTGAGTAAAGAAAAAAAAATGGTAGTAGGAAGGTAGACTCGAACCCGTACCATAAAGGAGGAAAAGAACGTGAAAAAACGTGACGTCATTGCTGTTACGACAACAACCAAACCGGAATTGACGTAACTTTAAATTAAGGCAAGACAATCCAGAAGAGGGGATGACTTTCGAAAATATCGGCGAAAAAAGCGACCCCTCCCTATTGAAAAGTGTCCAGTTGAGTGTGAAGAAATTAATGTTTTTAGCCAATTTTTCGGTATTTGTCGTCTGAAGGGACGAGCTCCAAAACGATACTGATCTTGTGAAAATCTGTCGCCTCTGTCAAATGTTTTAGGCGGACATGCAAACATACATCCATACATTTATATATTGGTAGCTCAAATTTTCGACCTAAACCGATTAAAAACTTGTCCTATCTCTGAATACCCTTTATATAAAATTTCATTTAGACCAGGAATTGTCTTAATAATTTGATAGAGACCGCAGAGATCAATTTTTTTCAACTTTGACCCCTATTATGACCCCTTAACATTTATTGTTTTGGGCTGAAATAAAGTTATTAATTTAGATCCATGTCCAAGGAAACTAGATCTAAAATTTTAATTGTTTATACCCAAAATAGGCGGAGGAGTTTGGTAGTTCTCAAAGGTCAAATCATTGAACTTTGACCCCTTAACAGGCAAATATTTGGCCGAAAACGGATTACAAAGATTTTCCCAACTCTCAATACCCTGTATATCAAATTTCGAGTCTGTAGACTTAAAATTGACAGAGTTATTGCGTAGGGAAATGTACACAGATACACAGACACATAGACAGACACGTTCACTTTTATAGATACTAGTATTTCAGCCCGGTGTTTGGAGGTGTATGTTGAGCAACAAAAAAAATAGCGGTCAAGTTTTTTAACTTTGACCTCTATTATGCCCCTTAACATTAATTGTTTTTGGCTAAAATCAAGTTATTAAGTTAGATCCATGTCCAATGAACCTATATCTAAAATTTCAAGTTTTTAAACTCAAAATAGGTGGAGGAGTTTGGTAGAGTTCTTAAAGGTCAAATCGTTGAACTTTGACCCCTTAACAGCCAAATATCTGGTCGAAAACGGATCACAAAGATTTTCGCAAATCTCAGTAACCTGTATATCAAATTTCGAGTTTGTAGACTTAAAATTAACAGAGTTATTGCGAAGGAAAATGTACACAGAGATACACACAGACAGAGACACTTTCACTATTTTAGGTATATAGATATATGTCCATCTATCCATCTATCTATCTATCTATCTATCTATATATATATATATATATATATATATATATATATATATATATATATATATATATATATATAAGTGAACGTGACTGTGTGTGTCTGTCTGTGTGTACTTTTTTCTTTCGCAATAACTCTGTTAATTTTTAGTCTACAGACTCGGAATTTGATATACAGGGTACTGAGATTTGGGGAAATCTACGTGATCTGTTTTCGGCCAGAAATTTTGCTATTAAGGGGTCAAATTTCAACGATTTGACCTTTGAAAACTCTATCAAACTCCTACGACAATTTTGGGTCGAAACACTTGCAATTTTAGATATAGGTTCATTGGACACGGATCTAACTTAATAACTTGATTTGAGCCCAAAACAATAAATTTTAAGGGTTCATAATAAGGGTCAAATTTAAAATAATTGACCTTTTTTTATTTGTTTTTTGGGGTTTTTTTTGGGGGGGGGTTCTTAGCATACACCTCGAAATACTCGGACAACGCGGGGCACTCATGCTAGTATATTTATAAAAATTAACGTGCCTGTGTGTGTGTGTGTGTGTGTGTGTGTGTGTGTGTGTGTGTGTGTGTGTGTGTGTGTGTGTGCGTGCGTGCGTGCGTGTTTGCATTTCTCTACGCAATAACTTTGTCAATTTTAAGTCTACAGACTCGAAATTTGATATAATGGGTACTGAGATTTGGGAAAATCTATAGGATTGGTTTTCGGCGAGAAATTTGGCTGTTAAGGGGTCAAAGTTCAATGATTTGACCTTTAAGAACTCTACAAAATCCTCCGACAATTTTGGGTCTAAACATTTGAAATTTTAGATATAGATTCCTTGGACATGGATTTTACTTAATAACTTGATTTGAGCCAAAAACAATAAATGTTAAGGGATTATAATAGGGGTCAACGTTTAAAAAAATTAATCTCTGCGGTCTCTACCAAATTACTCAGACAATTTCTGGTCTAAACATTTGAAATTTTACACAAATTGTATTCAGAGATAGGGCCAGCTTTTTAATCGGTTTGGGTCGAAAATTTGAGCTACAAATATATAAATGTATGCATGTATGTATGCTTGCATGTCTGCCTAAAACTTTCGATAAAGGCGACGAATTTTCACAAGATCAGTATCGTTTTGAAGTTCGACAATTCAGACGACAAATACCGAAACATTGGTAAAAAACATTAATTTCTTCACCCTCAACTGGACACTTTTCTACAAGGAGGCGTTGCATTTTTGCCGATATTTTCGAAAGTCATCCCCTCTTTTGGATTGTCTTGCCTTAATTTAAACCTGTCACTTCCGCTGTGACGGTGGTCGTAACAGCAATGACGTCACGTTTTTTCACGTTCTTTTTGTCCTTAACAGTACGGGTTCGAGCCTGCCTTCCTACTACCACTATTTTTCGCTCACCACACACCTCCAAACACCCGCGCAACACCGTGCACCCATGTTGTTAGTATATATATATATATATATATATATATATATATATATATATATATATATATATATATATATATATATATTCAGACAAGTATTATTTAATAGCACGGAGTATTCTTGCTTAATAAGTTTCAAATTTCTCTAATTGTCTTTCTTGTTTGTCGGTGGTATCTGTAAGATCAAGCAATTTGAATATAATCTTAACTTAAGCATATAAAAACATCCAGATTTAAACGAACAATAATCAAAACTGCATGAAGACGGCTGTTGAAAATTCAGTCGAAAGTACTTGCAAAGAACAAAAAAATGGCCAAGACGACTATGGAACTTTCTTAGATTCAACCGAAAAATAAAAAAGACAATAAGAAAATTGAAAAACTATAAAGAAAGCTTATTAAGCAAGAACACTTTGTGCTATTTAACAATACTTGTCTGAATGAAAACATGGTGCCTAAATACACAGTATATATATATATATATATATATATATATATATATATATATATATATATATATATATATATATATATATATATATAAGGGTCGTTCCAAAAATAAGCCGTCAATTTTTTTGGAGAGTTCGGAAGATGGGAGTAGTAGCATTAAAACATCTGAAATTTTGTGCTCCAGGATTGATTTTTATACATAATAACCACTATTCTTAAAGCATTTTCCCAGCGATAAACGATGGCTGCGCATGGGCGTCTGGAGTGCGCTTTGTCATACGGGAGTCGTTCCAAAAATAAAGTCCCCTTATTTTTTAACTCAAAAAGTTGAAGAGCTACGAAGACAGGAATACTAGTATTAAAACTAACGACCTTTTGTGGCCCAGAATATAATAATGTACATTGTTAGCACGACTCTAAATGCACTTTCATCAGAAAATCAATGACTCATCTCTGCTTCTGACGCGCGTCCATGCCATGGGTTGATTTCTTAGAGTTTCATACGGTCAACATTTGCAACAGAGAAATGAAACTTTAAAGCCATGAATACATAAGTTCCATCATAATAATGCAATTTGCAACCCTCTCTGATTCATTCAGAATGAATAAAGAATCGGAGACATTACTTTTGAAGTGTCCCTCGCTCGTCGTCAGAAATCTCATAAAAATGTTTCTGTCTTTATTCTGACTTTTTAGCGCTATTTTTTTATAACAATCCAACAGTTCTCATAAATATAACGTAAAAATTGCTGCAGTTGTTGAAACTTGTTGCATCCAGACTAATAGTGCTTGAAATATTCTCGTACACTGATATAGGAAGCCGGCATCCACACACGCACACATCGAACATTCCTTTTAAATTCGCAAACATTGTGGGACATCTACGCCTAATTTTCACTTGTAGATATCAGGAATTTCGACGATACATACATACATACATAAATACATATATACATACATTCATACATTCATATATATATATATATATATATATATATATATATATATATATATATGCATATATATATACATATATATACATATATATAAGCATATATATATATATATATTCACACATACACATAATAAATACACATGAAACCAATCATTTATATTGACACACACAAGTGTGCATGTGTATATAGGAACATAGGCGCCAACCAATTTACACACTCACACAGGCACATAAACACAGATATACTTACTGGCGCGTAAATATAAACAGACGCAATTTTATACCCGCACACACAAAAAAACGTAAAACACCAACCTTTGAGTCCGCCCCACCTCTTAAAAATAGAATTTCCAAAACTACTTTGATCTCTCAGACATTAAATTCACATAAACACAAATTTTCCGTTGCATTACCGTTTTAACCCATCCAACACCCATGCACAACCTTTTCCTTTTCCTAACACCCCAAAGCACCCCACCAAAATCTTTAAAAAAAAACGGGTCAAAGTAGCTCCCTTTCCTCTTTTGCTATATCCTACATGCCCCATCTAAACCAATCTCTCTACTATTTCAAATATATATATATATATATATATATATATATATATATATGTATATATATATATATATATATATATATATATACGGATGCTTATCATTTCTCTCTCTCTCTTTCTCTCTCTCTCTCTTTCTCTGATTCTTTCTTGCTGTCTTTTTCTATAAGTGTGTGCGTATACTTTCTCTTTTAACCATCACTAGTCAAACTTACCCTACCCCCAGCACTTATCCTTTATCCGGGTAATTTTATTTGTAAGTGAGGTAGTGTCGGAGATGACTGAAAAATGGAGAGACGATAAAAGAAGAAGAAGAAGAAGAAGAAGAAGAAGAAGAAGAAGAAGAAGAAGAAGAAGAAGTGAAAGGGATACAAAAAGAACTCTAAGTTATAATGTAATTGAATTTGACGGACGCCGTGTTTTGGCGGTCGAGGTATGACGCCATATTGGCGGCCATGTTTGTTTGTTGTCGGGGTTGAATGTGTTGTCGAGGTGGCGGTTTTCAGGGTGGGGTGTTACTGAGAGTAAAGACCATGTGTGTGTGTGTGTATTTATGTGTTTGTATGCGTTCGTCTTTGGTATCTTTGTAACCATGTTTTATCATTTATATTAATTTCGTGTGTGTCTAGTAAAAAAGAACTATATACGAATACGTGTATATATATTCGATGGTTTTATAAACACATATTTGTATATTGTTAGAGAATTTCAATACGTACTAGAGGGTTGACTGTGAATGCGTACTAGACACCATTCTTAAATGTCTTTGGTCTCTCCATACAGGGGTTTGTCTTGACAACCTAGCATGAGGATACTTCATCCGACACGTAAACCAGAAGTTGACAACTCATTCACGGGCCAGATTGTGTGATAATGACACGTCGCGGGCTGGACGAAGACCATCCATGAAAAATGAAGGAAAACTACACATTGTAGACGTTTTGTCAACCTAAATATTCAAGAAATCAGAAGAGAAAAAAAACTAAAATTAAAAGAAATACCTAACAAAAATTAGTTTTCCTCAAGGAACATCAAAATACTTCGAAGCAAAAAATATCAACCAAAGTGAAATGTATGAACTTATGACGTTTGAAACTGTCATTAAGAATTGTACCACAAACGAACTACATATGCACAAAAGAATACGAAACATATGTACTTGTACATACGAGTAAAAATATTTGTAGATTCCATGATCAAAGCTTCTTTCCTAGAACTGCACGCCTGTGGAATTGTCTTCCGTTTTCCTGCTTTCCAGCTGACTACAATATGGTTGTCTTCAAGTCTAACGTAAACAAGTTCTTGATGAGCCGTTCCACTTGTTAACAAATTTACCGAATTTCCGTTACTAACGATTATTATATTGTCCAATTTCTACTGTACACTCTTTAACCCGTATCCTCGAGTGGCCTCTTGGCCTTGATAAGTGGTGATGCCTATGTAAAAAAAAATTATAAACACTTATGTACGTACACATGCGGTATCATCCACGCAATCCTGAAGTATGTATGTATGTATGTATGTATGTATGTACGGCATAATCACGCTGACACACCGGTCCACGTCAGATCACCGAAGTTAAGCAACTGGGTGACCATTTGGGAATTCTAGGCGCTGTATGTCAGTGCAAAAATAATGTCGTTTTTTTATGTTCAACTATATATATATATATATATAGTTGAACATTAAAAAGCGATATATATATATATATATATATATATATATATATATATATATATATATATATATATATATATATATATAACGACATTATTTTTGCATCAACCTAATGGCTCAATATTTGGTTTCAATCTTGTCGATCTTAACAGGAAAATGTCATCGCAGTTATCAATTAATCTTCTCAAATTCTTTTTAGGTTCTTTCAATTTTGAAAAAGGTTGTTCACATTGCTAGGTAAATTCCAAAGAAGATACCATCTTTTCGTGTGAATCACTGATTTCAAATACTTTTCAATTGGCAAAATATATATTTGCATAAAAATTAAATTATGATCTTTAATGAATCGCCATACTTCATCCCTGTTACTTCTATTTGGAAATATTTCGATAATGTTTCTACCTCAATCGTCGTATCAAACAATTTGGAATCATTTTGATGCAGACGAAAGTCATCAAAAACATGATACAAATTTCTTCCGCAAATCCTCGATTACATACACAAATGGCTCCGAATCCTGTAGTTTTCGTATTTAGAATGATGGAAAATGGACATAGTTTTTATTTCTAAGCGGATGTTCCGACAAAACAAGTATTTTTGTCAAATATTATTTACATCATATTTATAGGCTGAGTTTTACTTCCAAGTAGTCATTTTAAATGGATTCAAATGAGTCACTATATCGAGAATTAATGTTAAAAGATAAAAGATATGTAGTTATTTGATGAATTATTTGAACACACCACAGTATCTTCTCTCATAAATAAATAACTAAGAGTATAATGCTCACTTGAAGCAAGCCTGATAATTTACACTGAATTATTATTTTTTTTTTAGATAAATAAGTACGAAAAGCACTGATTAAATTCATTAAAATGTAATTTCCACATTTCAATATATTCAGATTATTTGCATAGTAATTACGCTTTGGAGGAATAAAAAAAAAAAGGAAACCCCGACTGTGACAACATTGTCCCTTTGAGGCTTCCCCGCCTAATGTCTGTCGCCGGTCGGTGGATCAAATCGACTCTCAATTTTTGTTTTATATTTCCATTTTTGTTGTTTTAAGTTTTATGCAGAAATAGAGGTGATTGGGTTTGGATCGTATTGTTGCGATCATAATATTCAAATTCGATTGGGTGGATCAGAGAAAAACAACAGCAGAACTTTTGCTGAATGCGGAAGCCTCGTCTCTCATGTTAAAAATAGAATCAGTTGTAATAAGGCTCGCGGACTGGTCAAAATACCTGTAGGTTGCTGACCCTTTACGTAAACCTTGACCAAATATAAAAAATAACATTCGAAGCCCTTAAAAGTTTCATTCGACACGACTTATGAACTGGTTACACGAAAGACTGCGCACCTTCTCCTATTAGTGTTACCTTAAATAGCAGCTCAGCTAGATATTCCATTAGACTAGATTAATTTTTTGTCTTCGAATCTGGCAATATTAAGAAAATAAAAATAAGCTATAACATACGAAGTACATTCAATAAGTTTCCAGGGTTTTTTGGAGGGAGAAGTTACAGCATTTAAAAATGTTATGGATACTTGAAAATCTAGTATGTTATTGCTATACATTTTATGAGATGACTGATTTTATGATTTCAGGTTCTACTAAAGTCTGACTGTCACAGCTGGTGAATTTCAAAAATGTTATCTGGAAATGAGGACACTTTAGAAAAACGATATGCAATAAAATTGTGTTTAAAACTTACCCACAGAATCGTATGAAATACTTCAGACTGCTTTTGGACCATCTTTCATGAATCGAGCTTAAGTTTTTAAATGACATAAGAGATTTAAGGAAGGCAAGGAGTCTGTGAGGGATAATTAGAGGTGTGGGAAACGTAAGGAAGTCAGAACAGCAGAGTTGATTGGCCAAATAAAGAATTTCATCGATAAGGATCGTTGTGTCTATAGAAACAATAAGTGCAGAGTTTTATGTTAGTGTGGCAACTGTACATACAATTATTCACGGGGAACTAAAGATGCGGAAGATTTGCGCGAAGCTTGTTCCAAGGGTACTCATAGAAGACCAGAAAGAAAAACGTTGTCATGACAGCAAGTAGATGGTTGAGCTGATCAATTTCGATCCCGCAGTTCTTGATGCTTTGGTGATCTGCGATGGAAGCTAGATCTACTGCTATGACTCAGAGACCAAGAGACACAGTTCCCAGTGGAAGCATGTTGGCCCTACCAGACCCAATATGGCCAGACAGAGTAAATCCCTCCAGAAACTTATTTTTGACAGCACGGGAATAATCTACATGCGGTGGGTTACCACTGGACAGACAGTCAACAAAGAATACTATGTCGAGGTTTTAAAGTAATTCAGGAAGAGACTCCGTCGAAAGAGGTCAGCACTCTTCAAATCGGGTCAGTGGCTTTTCACCGGGACAATGCACCAGTCCACAACTCCATCCTGGTCATATACTATTTGACCGAGATGGGAATCAAGACAGTTCTTCACCCTCCATATAGTCCAAAACGTACTGCCTATGAATTTATGGTTATTCTCTGAGCTCAAGGAAAACCTTAGAGGCTGTCGTTATGAGACACTTAAGGATGTGAAAGAGGCTGAGACGAGGGTCATTGCCACCCTCACACAAGAGGACTTCGATGGAATCTTCCAGAAGTTGTTGGAATGGTACAAGTGCATTGCAGCCGGAGGAGATTATTTTGAAGTGAACTAGAGTTTCATGTGTGTACCATCAATAACAGTGCCCATACGAAAAGAATTTGGAAACCTATTTAAGGCACCTCGTAAGTAGTGAGTAAATTGTAGAGAAGTAACTAAGTAAACCTATGAGAAGTACAGAAGAACTTTAATTGAACTATCATATAGAATGCCAGTGCTAGCCCCACAAAGGGAGATGGATTTCTAAGAACTTGGACAAGTAAAATAAAATATTGACAGAAGAGCAAAGTAAATGCACCGAAACAAGAGTCGAGGGCCAAGAAAATGAAATAATTGTCCTTTTCGAAACATGTTTACGTCATGAGATCAATTTGAACTCTACGCCCGGAAAACCTCCAAGACAGGATCGCAGTAGTGGAAAAAAGTAGTCAGCGAGCAATATCATGGACATCAGTAATCCATAAACAGAGAAAAGATGACAAAATTTCCACACTTTTTAGAAAATAATCAGATTTAGACATGGTGACATTCGAATATTTTATCAAAGGCGTGGCATTAATGACGAAGTGGAGACTGTTATCCTTCCTCGCCGTGGAGGAATGGTCAACCGTTGGTTCTATTAAAATATTATAGAAATTGAGGAAGGTCTATTAAACATTTATTGGTGGATAAATATCCAGAAAAACACCCTTTCGTATCACCACGATTCGTAAAGACTGCAAGACTTGTCAAACATGCCACATGCTAAATAATAGGTAAGCCGATGAATCCGTCCCCTTCCCTGATCCCCCGCTGCATTGGGTTCCCGCTTTCAATAAACAGTTCTTCCAAATACTCATCGATTGTGTTGGTTGACTTCTGAAAACCAAAATTGAGTACGACATATATTAACTACAATCTGTGCATCAACCTGATTTTTCAAAGCGATACTCCTCATGAGTATATCTGCTAGAAAAATCGCTAAAAACTTGATCACCTTTTCTATCGTCGCACTGCTGAAGGTCGTGTTATCCGACCAGAGATCAAATTTTATGCCCAGGAAGTTTCAGCAAGCCATTAGGTCTTTGGACAATGCGCTGAAATGCTGCGCAGATAGACCATATAAACATAATCAAACTTTATCTTGACACAAAGTGAACTCCGTCCCAACTGCAACTAATTCTGATCATAGGTTTAGTCAAGCAAACACACATGAAGAAACTGGAGGAAAGACTGACCAGTCCCTAACATGACTGAACCTTATGTCAGCAATTGTTCACAACTAGAATGAAGTGATGATTGACCTCATTTGGAACTTCCTTCAGCTGTTCCAGGATACTCTCAAACAGATAGCCATCACCCAACACGACGTAAACATTAGAAATGCCAGCTCTGTCAAGCAACGCGTCTATCACGTCAATCCGGTCGAAGTAATTTACCAAGATATAGAGTACATGCTTGACCACAGCAGCTTATCAACATCGTGTGTTTTGGGCTAATAAGCAAGATAACTCAATTCGACTACAACGATTAGTGCAAGATGAATTCCATCACCCGAATAGACTCTTATCAAGTTCCTAAGATGGATGACTGTATTAATAGAGTGGGCAGTGCAGCCTGCATTACTACGCTGCATATGTTGAAAGGAAACTGGTGTGTTCCCCTTGCTTCCATCTCAGGAGACTTAGCATTGTTCACTCCCTAGACACTATATCAATATCGAATCATGTGATTTTGAGTGAAAGATTCCCATACCATATTTAAAAGAATAAGGAATCATATTTTGAAGAATTTACTCAACATTGAGACCTTTATTAACGATATTGTAATCTATAACGATAATGGGTAAGACAATATTGGACTGTTGAAAAATTGGTTCTGTTGTACCAGTTTGCGAGAATTCTGGCGAATTATCGCCCCATCAGCCTCCTCCTTTTCTTTGCCAAAATCTTTGAGCTCTTAATCAATCAAGCACTAGTCAGCCACCTCACAGGCAATAAACTTTAAAATATTTATATCTACAAACTCTCTCTCTCTCTCTCTCTCTCTCTCTCTCTCTCTCTCTCTCTCTCTCTCTCTCTCTCTCTTTATCTCTTTATGTATATATATATATGTGTGTGTGTGCGTGTGTGTGTATGTGCATGTTATATATATAGATAACATATAAATGATAAAATATATTCCAAATTTAAAAATGTTGACCATCTTACCGTTTATTCCTTAAAGTATGTTGACATGCACAATTCTTGAGAGCACCTGTTTCGTAGCGCAGAATCATTCATTTAATGTTTATAATAATCGATTGTGGATGTCAACGTACTTCAAGAAATAAATGGTAAGATGGTCAACATCTTGAAATTTGGAATATAGACTTTTGTCATTTTTTCTTATATGCTCTGTAATTATATCGAACTTCATAAATTAAAGAATTGCTATGAATAAAAAGTGAACTATAATTGAAGAAAAATATTTCCACAGAAATATATATATATATATATATATATATATATATATATATATATATATAACGTCTTTCATTTTCATTTCGATACGTTTGAGTATATAAAAAGTAAAATATTAAATGCAAATGTAACATCGTTTTCATGCTCCAAAACACCCTCATAACCTTTAAATCACCATATAAATATATATATATATATATATATATATATATATACTCGGGTTTTTTTTATATTCAAAAGTAATGGACTAATGAATTCAACGAGGTTGTTAGATAGTGCTCAATAAAAAGAGCTGATAATACTTGTTTATTGTTATATAAACATGCTCACATCCCGCTGCTACAAATAGCCACTTGTTTCGATCAAACAACAGATATCATCAGGCAGCGACTTGACTATTCAAAAGTTCAATGAATAATGGATTTTTATTTTAGGTAGGAACTCTTTAGAAGTTGGAGTTAAAAAACTTAAAACACAGGACTTTAATTAAATAAAAAAGTAAAAAGTGATTGAGAAGAGGAAAAAGGAATAGAGACAGAAATAGAGAAAGAAAATATAGAGAAAACAAAATAGAGAGAAAAAGAAGAGAGAAAAAATATATATATATATACATATATACATATATATATATATATATACACATATATACATATACATACATATACATACATATATATGATATGGAGAAGAAAAGAAAAAAGAAATAAATGGTTATAATAAAGAGAATAAAAACTAGAAGGAAAAGGAAAGAATAATGAGATCTAGTTAAATAGGGAAAGAGAGAAAGTAAGAATTTGACAGTATATAGAAAAAGAAAAAGAAAAAGAAAAAACCTGCGTGTCAACCAATTTATGAACAATTATACAATTCAGTAATGAAACATATTATTACAAATACAAACAGAAGATACAATCCAAGCGTCTGAAATGAACGTGTCAAAAAAGGCAGTGAATGTATTCGGCTAGCATATTTATCGTCTTACATACGTCCACGAGTAAAATCAACGCAATTCAAACATACGTCTACCATTAATTAGGCCCTTTATGCTAAATGATATAAGTTTAAAGTTTTCGCGTTTTTATTAGATAAATATATGAATAAAAGAATAAAATAATGATAAAACAATATTAAAATTATTATTAATAACAATAAACATAATAGTGATAATAATAATAATAATAATAATAATAATAATAATAATAATAATAATAATAATAATAATAATAAAAACAGAATAAAATTAATATTTATTATCTTTTTAATATAACATATTTAGCCATAAGAGGGGATTAAATAAATTAAATAGGTCCAATAATTATAAATAAAAATCTACTAATATTTATGTATATAAAAAAAGAAAACAATACAAATATATATATATATACACACACACATATATATATACCAAAATATACACACACATACACACACACATATATATATACATATATATATATATATATACATATAGATGCACATAAGTCAAGGTGTAACTATACTATTAAGTTGGAAGTTTAAGCTATATAAGTATAGATATAAAGTCATATTAAATCACAAAATAATACATTCAATACCAGATTACTAATAACACAGATACAAGTACACTTACCTATAAATATATTCAGGCAAAAGAGGTAATTAAATCAACGAAATACTCAAAAATAGCGACGCACAGGTAGATAGTACCCAAATTAAAAATAAGATACATATGTATATACTCACAGAGAACCAACCGACATACTAATAAGCACATATATACATATATATACATACATACACACATACATACATATACACACATACATATATATATATATATATATATATATATATATATATACATATACATACATACATACATATACACACATACATATATATATGTAATCTTATGTATACACATACATACAAAAAATACACAAATATATGCACACAATCATATACTAATAAACAACAAAGCACACACACATATATATACTCACACATAAATATGTATAATTTACATAAATTATATATATAGAAATACATAAGAATACAAATAATTTGGCAAGGGTACAGATAGATGCAAACACACATAGAAGCATATAAATGGATTGAATAAACATGGGAGGGTATACCAAATAATATAGAAATAAATAGATCTAAGTACACAAGGTCATAAAATAAATACATAGACACATACATATACACATAGACACACAGGTATATAATATAGGAGAAGTAAAGAATGAAATCAGGAGAGGAGAAAGTATATTAATAGAATATTAATAAATTATAGAAATCAGTGACAATTTTTAATTTATTTAAATTTTATATCTAAACTAAATTACTTAAAAGATGGGTTTTATAATGTTTGCAATTAATTGAATTTTCGTGCTTCTTATTTAATAATTTATCTCTTTCTCTAAAAGTAAGTATAAATAATTTCTCATAAAGACATAGGTAGCAAGGCGAGTTTAAAGAAGAACAGGTTTTCGCTTTCTTTAAAATTTTCCAATTTACTATTGGGGAGTAACCTTGCTCTACTAGTTCATTGTAATATTTAGACAAGGAAGTTCTATTTTTGTACTCATTATTTTCAAAAGAGCACTTGTGACCGGTAAATCTTTCTTTAAAATTGTTATTTGTCATTCCTATGTAATATTTTTTTTCATTCGGATTTTCCTTAGTAGAAATAGTTGCTTGGTACACTACAGAAGTAATTTGACAATTTCCTTTAAGAGGGCATTTTGATTTAATTCTACAGTTACAACTTTCGGTAGCAATGGGTGTGCTATTTTTGTTTAATATTTTGTTATTATGTTTTTTAATTATTTTTTCAAGGTTTTCATTACAGCTATAACTAAGTTTTATTGTATTTTTATTGAAAATTTTATGTAGTATATTATTAATAGGGAAGTGCTTTTTAATTAAGTTTAAGAATTTCATTCCTAGATTTGTTTTAAGTTTCAGATTAAAAGGGGGATTGTACCACAAGATTTTTCTCTTACGGTTTCTATTTGTATTTGTGTTTGGGTGTGTTGGTTCTATGAACTCAATTTGGGTGTTTTTGTATCCACTATCCTTAAGGGCCCTGTTATAGAAATATTTATGTTTATTAAAAGTTTCAAGATTGGAAGAATTGTCACTGATTCTTTTACTAATGGATTTGGGGATATGCCTAATGATAGATTTTGGGTGATTTGATAAGGGGTGTACATAAATTGGGTTTGAGTTTTCCTTCCTATATGGTTGGTAGATGCCTTTCCTTAAATCAAAGTTCACATCCAAAAAATTTACAGTTTTAACATCTGATATAATATCCACTTTTAATTTAATTCTACGGAATTCATTTAAGATAATCTTTTTGGTTCTTTCACATTTAGGGCCGTTGGATTCCTTGATGATCATCAGTCCATCATCACGATACAAGCCTATATCCATGACATTGATGTCTTTGGTTAAGTTGTATAGTATGAATAGACCTACTAAGTCTGTCATTTCAGCCGAATCCAAAGACCCCATGGAAATGTCAAACAGGTCATTTTGATCTTTTTTCAACCACTGATCATTTCCACTAATTAATGTAGTATTTCTACATGTCCGTATAATTTCAATTTCAGTGTCTTTTATATCAGACAGGAGTTTAGCAAACTCCATCACCTCTTCGAATAGTTCCTTAGATATGGAGGGATAGTAATTCACAATATCGAATTGTAAGAAAGTACAATTCTTTTTATTATGTATATTGGAAAACCATTTAATGGTATCCGCTGTGTTAATCCATAGATTTAGCTTATATGTTGATTTAATTTGATAGTTAACTCTTTCTAGTATATTTTTACTTAATTTACCAATTTCGGGTTTCGTAGGATTAATTAATCTAGTTGTAGGTTTATTGTCAAAATTTATCTTATGGTCTTTAAGCAAAATATATGACTGTTTTTTTTGTAAAATTCCCACTCTATTACTAATTTTAAGTCTGTCAGTTATTTCTTTACTATCCTTGTCAATTTTTTTGCAAATATCTATATTTGATTTTTTGTAATTATTTTCTTTCTCTATTTCTTTCTCTATTTCTGTCTCTATTCCTTTTTCCTCTTCTCAATCACTTTTTACTTTTTTATTTAATTAAAGTCCTGTGTTTTAAGTTTTTTAACTCCAACTTCTAAAGAGTTCCTACCTAAAATAAAAATCCATTATTCATTGAACTTTTGAATAGTCAAGTCGCTGCCTGATGATATCTGTTGTTTGATTGAAACAAGTGGCTATTTGTAGCAGCGGGATGTGAGCATGTTTATATAACAATAAACAAGTATTATATATATATATATATATATATACATATATATATATATATTAGCTTTTACTTATTTATTATTTTTATGCAATGCGCAAGACCACTAAGCAACTACTCAGATAAATTTCCTTAAGAAACTTTTAAATATATTTTTTATATAAAGTAAAAAACGATTTTGAGAAAAAAAATCCCTTGTGTGTGTGTGTGTGTGTGTGTGTGTGTGTGTGTGTGTGTGTGTGTGTGTGTGTGTGTGTGTGTGTGTGTGTGTGTGTGTGTGTGTGTGTTAATACACATATCTACCTAAAATTTTATGCATCTATCTTCAGTATTTACTTCAATAGCGTGCAATAGCGGGGATGAAACGCGAAAAATTTCGTGTGATTTAATTACCATATATATTTTCAAAACTCTGTCTCTCACTTTCTCTCTCTCTCTCTCTCTCTCTCTATCTCTCTCTCTCTCTCTCTCTTTGTCCCTCTCTCTCTCTCTCACTCTGTTTATATATATATATATATATATATATATATAAACAAATAAATAAAATAAATATATATATATATATATATATATAAACAGAGTGAGAGAGAGAGATGGAGAAAGAGAGAGAGAGAGAGAGAGAGTGAGAGACAGAGTTATATATATATATATATATATATATATATATATATATATATATATATATATATATATATATATATTCCTTTCATGTTGTGCGAAAATTTACGCATTTATTCGCAATAATGATATATACACACGACTTAATTTTAATGTGTAATTGTATGATTTCGCTCGAGCGCGTCTACAAAAGCCGTATAGATGGCGCTGGTGGTGTGGCCCTTTTCCTGTAAAGGCGGCCTCGTTTCATTCTACTTTTTTACTAATTCTGTTGATACCTTCCAGCCAAAATATCCGCGACCATCCAAACCCGTGCACAGTTTTTTTTAAGTATTTATTTATTACTAGCAGGACACCGTGGAAATCCCATACCGTTTTATACATCAATCCCTATAATTATACAATTAACTAGACTTTCTAGCCCGTTAAAAACTGGCAAAAGTTAGAACCTGGTTTTTGTTTTCTGTTGTTTTCTTTTTACTTGAGAGTCACTACTTATCAAGGCACGAAGGCCACTCGAGGATAAGGGTTAATTAATATATAATGGTAGTGTAGTAATCACTAACGGTGAAAATTGGGCAGAATTTGTTTACATTGGATTTGAATGCTACCATATTGTATTCAACCGGGAAGCAAGCAAGATGAATAGGGTACTATAGGCGGGCAGTTCAGGGAAAGAAACGTTTTTATGGAATCTGCGTTTAGATTTACGAGGGGCGTGCAATAAGTAATGCCCCTGAGCCACTTCCCATAGCAGTAGAGCAACGAAACTTAGCACAATTATTAGTCTTTCTCTACATAGGAACCACCCAAAGTTATGCATTTCTCCCATCGTTTGATGCAGTTCTGGAGACCGTTTTTGTAGAACACCCCAGGTTGGTCCTCCAACCACGACGGTACTTCAGAAATCAAGGCTGCACCATCGGGAAAAGCTTTCCTTTCAAAAACAACTTCATGGCTGGGAAGAGGTGAAAGTCAGAGGGTGCAAGGTCAGGAGAATAGGGAGGATGTGCATGGAATCTGCGTTTAGATTTAGGTACAGACAGAGAGCGGGGGAAATTGTATTTTGTGGCTGTAGGTACTCGAGTATTTTTTGCAAAAGTTTGACCGGGGAGTGGGGGCGATAGGTTGTAGTTTAGTCAAACCCATTTACTCAGAATGAGTGCTTTATGCCAAACTGAAGATTGGATATGGTTAAATCTATGTTAATTTTTACACTAAATACTACTCCATATTAATCATAATTAATCCCTAACTGTATACCGAATGGAGAGCGTAATACTTCATTCGCTTCACCTAATAATAATAAAGGTCCATACAAAATTTCCGGCAGATCGGCCCGGTAGTTTCCCAGTAAACTTATAGAGTTAATGTGTTATTGCGATGACTAATCCTTATTCTACTCATTCAATACATAACCGTGCATCGAACGGAAACTATAATATTTAGTTCGTGTGTAAGTTCTGTACAAAATTTTTAAAATTTCAGACAGATCGGCCCAGTAGTTTTAGAGAAAATTTCTAGGATAAATATGATATTGTAGTAATCCCTATTAATCCCTATTAGTTGTTAACTGTCCCTGGAATGGATACCATTATACTTAGTTGCTAAACCTAATCAGAACAAAGATCCATAAAACATTTAAACTAGATCCGCCCTGTGGTTTCGAGCAAACTTCTAGCGTAAATGTGGTATTGAGGTGAATATCCCTACTAATCTTTATTAATCACTAATAGCATAATCTGTGCTCATTTTTGCATTAAATACTTATCCCTAATGATCCCGACTTGTGCACTGAACGGATACCATAATACTTAGTTCACTGCACCTTATCATAACAAAGATATATATAAAAGTTCAGCCTTGTAGTCTCCGGTAAAAAATCCCCCATGCTTCCGTTCAGTCTTTAAAAACAAAGGATACCCCTTAGGGGCGGTAGCGGGTGTAATTGTAAGGCAAGGGTTGCGCAATCCTCAACCACACCTCTCCTGAATGGGCACTGTTTGACTCCAGTGGCAGAAAACCAAGATGACTGGAAACAATACCGAGATAAGCGGAGAGTACATACAACACTTGAAAGTCCCAAATGGTCACCCATTTAGCACTGATAAGGTTCAACGTTGCTTAACTTGTGTCAACGTGACTATGCCATATTATCCGGTAAAAATAAATACCGGCTGATCCCGACTTGTGCATTGAATGGATACCATAATACTTAGTTCGCTTCACCTTATCATAACAAAGATTTATATAAAATTTCAGCCTTGTAGTATCTGGTAAAAAATAAATGCCAGCTGAATATTTTTCCAATCAATACATTTTTTTTTTTAATGTTACTTTTCAACATACATTTATTTAAAAAAAAAAAAATTTCTTAGTCGACGGGGTGGAAAACTTAATTTTATAAAAATTGATTTTAAAATCGGAAAAGTCTAGCTCACCAGCTAATTAGTTTTCTTAGTTAGGAGTTACAACAACAAAAATACATGAAGAAGAATTTGAAGTGCATATATGAATACACTCCATGGTCCTCTGTATAAAACATCTAAAGTTACAATTCGTTTCATTACACCCACAGCAAAACAGATTCCCCCCCCCCTATGTTTCTCTCAGTCTCTTTCCCCCCCCCCTCTCTCTCTCTCTCTCTCTCTCTCTCTCTCTCTCTCTCTCTCTCTCTCTCTCTCTACCAATAACTAAACGGAACTTCCGTGAACAAAGTTTATTTCATAAAATATCGCATCCATGGAGCAAAATAGTGCAGCTTTCCAACCGACTACAACATGATCGTCTTCAAGTCTAATATAAACAAATACTTGTTCAGCCGTCATCTTGGATAATTAATCCTTCTTAATTTATCTTCTGTTCATTCCATCCACTACACTACCGCAACCAATTTCTTCCAAACCGACTACATCATGTTCGTCTTCAAGTGTAATGTAAACAAATACACTAGGAAAATCAATTCTTCTTTAGTAGTCTTCTGCCCATTCGATCGCATTTTGGCGATCATCATCCAACTGACTACCACTTTAACACGTATCTTCGAGTTATCCCCTCCCGCCGTTTTTTTGTAAGCGGTGACCCATTCGTGAGACAAGTATAACTAAATTAAATGTGACACGTTGGGTCATCTATTGGTCTCGTATTATATTATTTGAATCCTAAAACGTCAGTTTGTACAACCAGTTAAATATAGAACAATAATTTCATAAATTAGTGTCTATCTCCTTCCTCTATCTATTTTTCTCTCTCCTTCCTCTATCTCTCTCTTTTTCTCTCTCCTTCCTCTATCTCTCTCATTCTGTCTCTTCCTTTCCTCTTTCCTTCTCTCTCTCTCTCTCTCTCTCTCTTTCTTATTTACTTTTTTGCCACTAAAACAGTCAGCTAGTGAAAAAAATTGTACATTATACAGAAATAGCAGGTGTTTTTGAAAATGCTACGAATATGCCCTCTATTTTTAGAAATACATTAAATAGGTAGTGTTTATTTTATCTTTTTTATTTCTTGCAGATACATGCTATGTTACAATTTAATAATGAATTATTTTGTTTGTTTAATAATTTTCAGACAAAAGATCAATGTGTGGAACAATTAAACGTAAGATATTTGCATACGAAGAGCTACGTGAAAAGAAACGAGTCAAGTCATAGCTGTTCAGAGAGAAGTTCGTCGGCATTTCAACCTAACTCGACATCAGACAGTTCCCAAAAGAGACGCATTATCTTCGCACAAAAAGCACACTGCAGAAAAAAGAGCCTCCCAGTGCATCAAGAAACAGTAAGAACTCCACATAATGCGGAGCGCGTTCGAGACTATATTCTCAGAGGTCCGAAGCAATATTCTCAGAAACATTCTGCCGGCCTTGGAATTAATATTTGCTCTATAAAGTGTATCTTACATGAAGAGCTCCATTTTATCCATACAGATTATCCATTACACAAAGGCATTAGCAAGTGAACTATATAAAAAGCGGTGTTAGATTGCATGTCAGATGGATAAGATTTTCGAAACAAATAACAACCACTACTAACGATTACTACGATATTTCCACCATTGTTTACCGTGCCCTTATCTTCGACTGGCCTTTAGACCTTGATAAGTGGTGATTCCTTTGTAAAAAAAAAATTAAATTTAAATTTTTAAAAAATCATTTTTTTAAATCAGTGAGAAAGCCCATTTCTATCTGGATCGAACAGTTAATCAACAGAACTGTCATTATTAGGCTGGAGAAAATCATAAAGAACTGCATGAAAATCCACTGCTTGGCCAAAAAGTAATAGTATGGTCTACTATAGGAGAAACTGAACTGATTAGACCTTAGTTTTATTGAAGATAATAAAATTGAAAATTGGCAATAAAATTTTCAAAAATAAGGTTTATCAGCAGATATTTCCTTATTTAAAAAAATTACATTACTATTTGTCAGCTTTTGTCGATGGGAGGGGAACCTTCCATTTTTACATAAGTGACTTGTGATGCCATATTTTTCAGGCATTCTTATAATTTTTTAACAGTATATATTGGCAGTTCAAAAAACCTTTAAATTAGCGATGGGATGATTCCAATATTTTCCCCGATTTCGTACTAAATTCCCGATTCCGATACAATTACCGACTCCGATTCTTTAAAAATCTCTAAATATTTAACAATATAGTTGTATTTTTCTCTGATTACCGCGAAAACACACATGCTAAATGTGCAAATATTTTCCTAAACGTAAAAAATAAACTTGTGGATAATGATCTATCGATTTTAGCTTCACTGGTATTTTAAAATCAATAAGTAGTTATTATTTTCTCATTATTACCAGCAATGGAAGATAAAGAAAATCCAATAAAAAAAAGACAATTAAAAGAATCATTTCTGGCATCGGCAGATCGGTATAAGTTTTTACGGTTCTGATACCGATTCCGATACCCTGAAAGATTCCGATTTTTCCGATTCCCGTTCCGATTCCGATTAATCGTCCCAACACTACTTTGAATACCTCTTAGTGATTTTCTGCCTTATTTTTTTTTCATGGCTATAATTTCAATTTTAACTCGATCAGGATGTTTTCCATCATGCATAGTTAATCATTTGAAAACATCGTGTATATATTAGACCTTAGATAAAAAAAGAAAATTGACCATTATTTTTATTACAGGTGAAAATATTATTTTTAATAACATTTGTAAATTTTTGATAAGAAAGAAAATCAATATAAAACGTGGGAAATAGAAGTTTCCCTGATACACTCCTATACTAAAATATGGGCATCAATTAATGTTTATTAAAAAAGAATAATGGTCACTTTTTTTACACATTGTATATATATATATATATATATATATATATATATATATATATATATATATATATATATATATATATATGGCTACTTCATTTAATCACATAAATTAATTACGAAGATATAATTTTATGCGTAAAGTTATCAGTATTTACTTCAACAGTGCTAAATAGATATGTAGAGCTAGGTAGTAGCTTATGAAAATATATATGGAAATTAAGCTACACAGAATATTTCGTGTTACATTCTCTTAAGCCTTACGAATTCTCACTAGAATGAAACGCAGAATATTGTGTAGCTTAATTGCTATATATATTTTCATAACTTACTATACATATATATATATATACATATATATACATATATATATGTGTATATGTATATATATATATATATATATATATATAATTTATGTTCATTAAAAAAAAATTAATGACAACTTTTTTACACACTATATAAATACACACACATATATATATATGATTGTAAAGATGGATGAAATTCGACGATATAAAAAATAAATTGGAAGTGGAAGGACCTGAACGCTCAACGTTTCGCCCGATTTTTTTTTTAAGAGGAATGGTCAATGTACCCGTGACCCGTTGGGTCAGTATGTTATATTAGCTATGGAATTCATGTATGAGCGTGACACTTGTGACGTAAAGAAAATAGTTTGTTTTTTTGTTTTTTGTTTTTTTTTTTACAACAGAAACATTTCTATGAAAGTACATTAAAATGAAAAAAGAATATAGATAGATTTCTGTGAGTCGTTCTGTTTATTATAATTGATAATTTTACTAAATTATAAGTGGTTGGCCATACTTATAGGTAAATGTGCACTGAACAGATACCATAATACTTATTATAGTTAAATTCAAATTTTGATATATCTGCTTTTTTTTACATCGTTCATTTTTGTATTACATTTAAGTTATTTAAAACCAAACTCTTCCCAGGTTAAATAACAATTTCGAAATAATAACGTTAATATTTCAGCGTCCCAATTGTTCTTTTGTCTTTTGTTTATTTTAAACCCCACTCTTTCCATGTTAAATAATAATTTCGAAATAATAACGTTAATATTTCAGCGTCCCAATTGTCCTTTTGTTTTTGTTTTCTTTCGTGTTTAAATTATCCAAATAAACAATTATTAATACTGTCTGCTTTTTTTTACATCGTCCATTTCTGTATTACGTTAAAGTTATTTTAAACCCCACCCTTCCCATGTTAAATAATAATTTCGAAATAATAACGTTAATATTTCAGCGTCCCAATTGTCCTTTTGTCTTTTGTTTATGTTAAACCCCACTCTTCCCATGTTAAATAATAATTTCGAAATTATAACGTTAATATTTCAGTGCGCAGGTCATGCGCGCATGCGCAACCGGATGCCGCAAACCGGAAAGTGGGTTACATACATCGTTACAAGATCATTTGAGTTTTATAATTATATATATATATTTATTTATTTATATATATATATATATATATATATATATATATATATATATATATATATATATATATATATTGTTGGTCTATCATTATTTTGGTAGATAGCATCAGTTTTTCTGTATTTTCTATTATTTTCTTTTTCTAGTTCTATAATCGTATTATATATGTGCGAAAGGCGTTCCAAAAGTAATGCCTCCTATTTTTATTCCGCCTGAATGGATCAGAGAGGATTGAAAACTGTATTGTTATTATCACTGAAATTATGAATTCATGACGTGAAAGCTTCATCTCTCTGCTGCAGATATTGACGGTCTGAGACTAAGAAATCACCCCCTGTCATGGAAGCAGAAACGTATCATTAAATTCCTAGTTAAAATGTATTGCAAGTGGCGTTGACTATTCAGAAAAATAATTCTTGAAACACATACCATAATACGATGAATATCTCGTCTTCGTAGCTTTTGACCTTTTTTTAGTTAAAAAAAAATAGGAATTTTTTTTTCTGAACGATCCTCGTATGACAAAGCGCTTCGGACGCTCATGCACAACCATCGTTCATCGCTGACTAAAATGCACTACCAGGAAAAATAATTTCTGGTACACAAAAGGTTGCTCTTTTAAAAGTATCGCTCTCGTCTTCATAGTTCTTCAACTTCTTAAATAAGAAAAATAGGGGGCTTTACTTTTGGAACGACACTCGTAGTATTCTATACTTAATCATTTTCCATCTTTTTTTTTCAATTTTACATAGAGTAGGGTGCGTTGTTCATGGGCATTAGTTTCCTGGTTCATCTCCAGACGCTGGGTTCTACTTTTGTCCAAGATATGACGGGTCCAAAGTTTCTTACTATGATAACTGCCTACGTATTTATTTCCATCACATGATTAATGTTATATAATTTAGTTTCACCAAGCTGGAATAGTCGTTTCTTACCTTCTCTTTCATCTATGTTGGTTTGACGGTGTCTGCTTCCAAGATTCCCAGATATCTATAATTATCACGTTCGCTAAATGCCTTCACCAATCAACGATTTTCATTTATTGCTTTTCAGCACACGCTTTTAGGTTATGGTCAAGAGTGTCTGCTCTTTTTGACTTTCAGTTTCTGTCCATTTGGCTGGATAATTAGAGACAGTCAAGTGGGCAAGAAATCCATTCTTTTTTTACGTTATCTAAGAAACCTAGCTTGTTACTCTTGCACGCATGCAGAGCAGAAACCGGAAGTAAAAAAGAGCAAACAATCTTTACCATAACCCACTTTTCTATTCCAAATTCTATGCTGATGTCATGGCTAAATACATTCTTAATGTTTAGTGTTTCCAGTAATTTTTACATCTTAAAATGGGCTGAGTTTTTGTAAGAGGTGCCGACTTCCTCCTATATACAGCGCCTGGTATTCCCAAATGGTCACTCAAGTTATGGTATTATTATATGCAAAAAAAAAAACATTTAAGCACACGAATTGATCGCTTTACTATTATCGATTCTAGCATCATAGTTGTGATCCATGGTTGATTTTTAGTTGCTCGATGCAAAACTTATGTGCGTGCATGTGTGCGTATATGTGTGTATGCGTGCGCGCGTGTGTGTATGCATGTGTGTGTGTGTGCGTGCGTGTATGTGTGTGTGTGTGTGTGTGTGTGTGTGTGTATGTGTGTGTGTGTGTGTGTGTGTGTGTGTGTGTGTGTGTGAAAGGAAGAGGAAGAGAGATTTCACTTCACCAATAACCCGACGCGCGATGTCTGCGTCTTGGGACAACATACAAAAAACGACTTTTCTCATTTATGTCTCACAGAGTACAGAAGAGGACCCCGTCCAAAAAATCACATGGTTGGTTTACGTAGTCTACGTCTGGTATGAAACTCCTTCCTCCCGTTGACGCCTCCGTCATCCCTATCTTCATAGTAGACTATGTAACAGAGAGAAAGGCTCATTGCAAAATGTGTCTGCAAGCTTTTTAAATCTCTCTTAGATTATGTTCTCACACTCTCAGTTCCTGCCATTATGTAACAGAGTGCGGACGCGCGTATGACAGCACCAGCAAATAACCGAGCCGTGTGCGAGGTGATGTCACGGCGGGGGAGAAGGAAAGAAAAAGATTATGAAAAAGAAAAACGTGAAACCTTGCGGTTTGAGACGGACAGAGATATAGACTTGTCCCGCAACAACAGGGGAAGACGTGTTCTAAACATGGCCGAACAAAGACAGAGTACCATGGGTTCGACACGATAGAGTCTTGTTAAGCACATTGAAGTACGAGAAAACTTTTTAAAATTTGACAAGGCGTTATTCCGGAAGTACCTGTAAATAAATGCCTGTTGTTTCAACTAAAGAAAAAAGTAAGTAGACTTCTGTCCTTGTCTTTGTTTTCTTGCAATTGTCTACATACAACGTATAGGCCCCGAGTGTTGACATGCAACAACTCCAATATCTATCCAATTTTTTCATTCGTAATTATGGGAGGGGAATTTATCTTCGAATTTCTTAAATTTCAAATTAAAGCGACGGACTTATACTAAGTAAATATTAATTAGTCCTTATGCTCCCCTATTTTTTTTAATGGAGAGTAGACAACGCATTGTGAATGCGTTATCGGCAGTTCTCATTACTCTCGCTTCCTCTTATTTGTCCCTCAGTCCTCATTTCCAATAAGTCATGTTTCTGACAAAGGGTGAAGAAAAAGCTTCTCTCCAAGGACGACAGTACTTCGTGAACAGTAGCCTAAGATTTCGGAAATTTTCTGTTCCTATGTCTATCCTTGTGGCCATGTCACTAGTAAGGGTGTTGGAGGTATACGTTTCATCTAGGCTGACGTTATCCGCCTGATAGTCAGGGACCCGAACCTTGGATTAACCACTAAGGAGGCTGTCCTATCAGCGGTGCAAAATACTGGGGCTGCTGTATTGCCATTTTGTGAATGGACTCTGGACCATGCAGTAGTTTCGAGTGGGGCCTCTCGATGCCATACTAGTGGGTAATTTTTACAGCTTTACCTTATCATGGCTACAAAAAAAAGTTCCTCTCCTTTTCTCTCTTACCTTCCCTCTCTGTCATGCTCTAACCAAGTCTGTCGACCTATTCCACAAATCCCAATCCTCAACATGAAATACCTCCAGAAAAAATAACACGTGCAAACCTAGAACCCCATCCTCCAACGTAGACCCCTACATAATTAAAGGATACTAACTTAACATCTAAATCTGACCCCCAAGATCGCCATGGATATGGAATATGTGCCTACATTAAAGATGGCTTTCTGTGTGGTAGGGATATCTTCAGAGAAGACCCTAATTGACCTTATATGTGCTTCCGGGTTGCACTTGCTTACACCACTGCATTTATATTCGCTCTCTATCGCCCCCACAATAGCGGAGTTACTATCCTTAAGAGCATATCTAAAAAAATTGACCACATCCTGTCTGCTCACCCTTCAACTAACATCCACATTTGTGGTGACTTCAATGTCCACAACGCGAAATGGCTGACCCACTCTAACAGGACAGATGATGAGGGAAGGTTCTGTCATGATTTTGCCATTGCCTATAACCTAACCCAGATTGTCCACGAACCCACCCGAGTGCCCGATACTTCCGGTCAGTATGTTAGCCTTCTAGACCTTTTTCTCACAACTTCCCCTGAGCTATGTTCAAGTTCCGTTCTGTCTCCTCTGTGATCTTCCGACCACGCGGTTGTATCAGTTAAGATATCAGACCTGACCGAATGGCTAATTGTAGGCATAGACCGATTCATAGCATAAAAAAATTACAACAAAAACCTAACAGCCAGCCATGGTTCTCCTCAGAATGTTCCGCTGCCATCGCGCACAGAAATAACTGTTTCCATAGCTACCAACGTAATAGATGCACTGAGACTAAAACTTCCTTCAGGAATGCCAGCAACCATTGCAAAAGAGTAATAAAAAATGCAAGAGAGCTATATGCTCAGTCCGTTAACTCCAAAGTAGCTGAGCAGCGGCTTGGTTCCCACCAGTTTGGCAAATAGCAAACATGATCCTGGACAAAAGCGTGCGTTCTATCCCAACTATCATCAATGAACTTGAGGTCATCTCGTTAGCATCAGACAAGGCCTAACTATTTGCCAAGAACTTTGCAGCTAATTCTACCCTACGCGACGAAGGCCATCAACTACCCGTATTCCCTCCTATAACGGACAACAATTCTTAAATACAGGACATACTGAATAGGTTTTCCAGAAGCACTTCTCTTTAAGGCAACGATTAAACAGTTTTGTAGGTATGGGGCAAGTTCTAGTTGAAGCTTTTTCAGCACAATGATTGGCATGCCGTCAGGGCCAGTTGCTTTACTGGAATCAAGGTTCTTGATTAGCTTGGCGACATCACGCACAAATATGTGTATGTTGCAGAGGGTGTTGTCCGTTATAGGAGGGAATACGGGTAGTTGATGGCCTTCGTCGAATAGGGCAGAATTAGTAATTGTCTGTATTTTTTAGATGAGGTGTTTTCATTGATTGAGATTGTCGGACAATGTTGTGACAATAACAACCAAGATGAGGAAGTTAGTCCGACAATCTCAATCAAGGGTAGAATTAGCTGCAAAGTTCTTGGCAAATAGTTTGGTCTTGTCTGATGCTGACGAGATGACCTCAGATCCTTTGATGATGGTTGGGATAGAACGCACGCTTTTGTTCGGGATCTTGCTTGCTATTGCCGAAACTGGTGGGAACCAAGCCGCTGCTCAGCTACTTTGGAGTTAACGGACTGAGCATATAGCTCTATTGCATTTTTTATTACTCTTTTGCAGTGGTTGCTGGCATTCCTGAAGGCAGCTTTAGTCTCAGTGCATCTATTACGTTGGTAACTATGGAAAAAGTGATTTCTGTGCGCAGCAGCACATTCTGGGGAGAACCAAAGCTGGCTGTTAGGTTTTTGCTGTAATTTTTTGGATGCTATGAATCGGTCTATGCCTACAATTAGCCATTCAGTCAGGTCTGATACTATATAGTGGTAGATCGGATATAAGTATACGGAAGCTATCCCAGTCAACGGTAGAGTATCGGTATACAGTACGGTGGATAGGTACATCTCCAGACTTATTGCATTTTATTTTTATCTTAACTGATACAACCGCGTGGTCGGAAGATCCCAGAGGAGACAGAACGGAACTTGAACATAGTTCAGGGGAAGTTGTGAGAAAAAGGTCTAGAAGGCTAATATACTGACCGGAAGTATCGTGGGAGCGATAGAGAGCGAATATAAATGCAGTGGTGTAAGCAAGTGCAACCCGGAAGCACATATAAGGTAAATTAGGGTATTCTCTGGAGATATCCCTACCACACGAAAGCCATCTTTAATGTAGGCACATATTCCATGTCCATGGCCATCTTGGGGGTCAGATTTAGATGTTAAGTTAAAGTATCCTTTAATTATGAACTCGTCAAGGGAAGTGGTCGGCCTAATTTCACTTAGGAAGAATATGTCTGGTTTTGTCTCCTGTAATTAGGTTTCAACCTCTGGAAGGTTGGAACGTAGACCCCTGATGTTGGAGAAGGAGACATGGTAGTATCCCAGGTGATTTCTAATTTAAAAATATGATTCGCAACAGTGTCGTCATCAGTCGTCAGCGCATGCGCAAATCATCAAAACCACCATTCATTTTGTTGTCGATCGGCACACACACACATGTATATATATACATGTACATATATATATATACATATACATATATATACATGTGTGTGTGCGCATATATATATATACATGTACATATATATATACATATACATATATATATACGCACACACACACACACATATATACGCACACACACATGTATATATATACATGTACATATATATATACATATACATATATATACGCGCACACACATGTATATATATATACATGTACATATGTATATACATATACATATACATATATATACGCACACACACACACACACACACACATATATATATATATATATATATATATATATATATATATATATATATATATATATATATATATATGCGTGTATTTTTCTAATTAATAACCAAAACACTCTTGCTTTCCTTTTCGAGTTTGGTACTCTTTATGTGCATTAAATCTCGCCACTCCATGTGCCTTGTCTCGTCATTTTCTATAAAACATACCGCACATCTTGCGTCTTCTTCTTCTTCTTCTTCTTCTTCTTCTTCTTCTTTTTTCCACGCGCCGGTAGAAGAGAAAGTACACATTTTTGTTTCTTTTAGGTGAAGTTGTCTGAGGCATTAATACTACACCAATTCATTTTCCATACTCTATTTTGCAATCTTGAGAAACTGTGATCTTTCTGGCTGTCAACTGACAATGTCGTTCAACTACGACTTTCATTTGGTCACTAGCGATTTTCTTTGGCCGGGCAGAGCGATGATCATATCTGACCCCGAATATTTGCTTTTTAGAAATCGAACAAAACATTCCGCGTACATTGATTCTATAACAGTAAGTCTGACAACAACAAAATCACTGTCGGACTAATTTGTATCATTACGTAGTATTATTTAGATTCTTCGAACAACGTTTCGGTCGATGTAACCTCTGAGCTTCTTCAGATGCGTCTCATCGACCTCGTGAATCCGTGAGAAATTTCAAACGGAACACTTCATTTAGATCGTGAGGGTAACTGTACTTGGTTTCTCAACCTAAAATCTTGAGATATTATCAATAAGATGAGAACAATAATCCTAATCTAAAAGAAAAAAACAAATCCGAAATCTCTTAAACAAGGCCAAAATTGTCTAAATCTCAAGTATAATAGGTCCCTCAGTATTGGCCAAGTTCCAACCTCTGTGCCATCGCCGTAATAACGTACACCTCTCCAACCAAGCTGAGAAGCATTAAAATCCCAATCTTTAACCATTGAGGCTCCTAGATTCCAGAAAACCTTCTACTCTAATTGTTTCTTCTATCGGACTGCGTGACTTTGGAATTCCCTCTCCGTTTTCTGCTTTCCTAGTTATACTGATATGCAGAAATTAAATGTAGTGTGAACAGACATTTTGCTACTCAACTCCCCACAGTATCCTGTTAGATATGATTCCAAATAAGTGGACATACGCCTTGTTTGGGTGAAAAAGTAAAAAAAAAACAAAAACACCAAGTAACAAATAAAAATAGACAACTAAAGCAGAAGTTGGACGTGATGTATTCTAGGTCACTCAAGCATTGATTTAATGTGATGCGACGGTCTTTCAGATTTTACCGCAAAGGGGCAAGTCTTGCAAGTACGTTGCATTAGGTTTAAGTCCGATGGGGTTCACATACTATATAGGCATGTCTTCGCCTATTAGATGAGATCAAATCTATTTCTCTTCGATATACACGTCTACACAAACTTACGAACATTATGTTATAGAAAAATACATACAAGCGCATCTATATAGAAACAAATACGTATTTTGTTTGATATGACTGATATAACATTTAATATGTGTGTGTGTGCGTGTGCTTGCGTGCGTGTGTGTGTGTGTGTGTGTGTGTGTGTGTGTGTGTGTGTGTGTGTGTGTGTGTGTGTGTGAGAGAGAGAGAGAGAATCACGTTGACATACCAGATCTCAACTCCTTGGCCTAACGTTCACAGGAAACGTGAGTTGGAACAATTACATTGAAGGCATTGCCAGGGCCGCTGCAAGAAAGGTAGGCTCTCTCTACCGTGCTAGAAAACTACTAACACCCGAAAGTATCCTGTACCTCTATAAGGCCACCATTCGCCCATGTATGGAGTATTGCTGCCACATCTGGGCTGGTGCATCTGCTACTAGTCTCTCGCTCCTTGACAAGGTTCAAAAGAGAGTCGCAAACCTGATAGGCCCTGAACTGGCATCTAAGCTTCAGCCTCTGTCCCATCGACGAAATGTTGCATCCCTCTGCCTTTTCTACAAGTATTTTAGTGGTGAATGCTCTGACGAACTGCAATTACTTGTGCCCCCACGACGTGAGCACCCTCGACAAACCCGACAGGCTACTAGATCCCACCCCCACACTGTAGAGGTCCCTAGATGTAAAAGATCTTTTTACTCCAATAGTTTCTTCCCCAGAACCGCTAGACTCTGGAATTCCATTCCAGGTCCCTGCTTCCCCAACAGTACTGACGTGCAGAAGTTCAAGTGCAACGTGAACCGACACCTTGCTGCCCAAATCCCTACATAGTACCCCAGTAGTTGTTGCCCCTGATAGTAGCCCCCTACACCAAAGTGGCAATTTGCCTTGTTTGGGGTGAAAATGTAATAATAAAAAAAAAAAAAAGAAAAAAGACCACCGAAGTTAAACAGCGATGAGCCTGGTCAGTACCAGATGCGTAAGCATTTTGGGAAGGCTAGGCGCTGTATGTACCGCGCCGAATCGTAAAAATCTCTTGGGCGCGTTTAATTCACTTGATGAAGACGCACCTCCAAATAAACTCACCTGGCGGGTAGGCGACAAGATGGTACTCCACGTAACGGTGTACCGACAACCTGCTGGAAGATGCCTTCTTGAATGTCAAGCACATGTTTACCGCATCTGAAGTGTATGCGACGCGAAGTTGCACCTCGTGGATCACTTAAAGTCCTTTGTTGCTGGAACTGACTCGATTCTACTGAGCAAAGATGTATACTTCCGGTACAGTTACCGATTCTCTTCTAAATTTCTGATTCCGATAAAATTAATAGTTCCGGTTCTTTTTACATTTCTCAATATAGATCTGTTTTTATTTGGTGGTGGAGTCGGATTACCACAAAACTCCATGAAATATGTGCATATATTTTCGAAAATATAAGAAAATAATATAGACTGTGTGAGCTATGTATAAAAACAAACTAATTTTTAAAATGTAAAGAATTTTTCGTGAAAAATAGGCACAGATGTTTTCTGCTTCCGACGCTGATTTCGATTCCTTGAAAATTGCCAATATTTTCGATTCTCGGTTTCAGCATCCGAGTAAGCGTTCCAATATTAATATGTGTGTGTGTGTGTGTGTGTGTGTGTGTGTGTGTGTGTGTGTGTGTGTGTGTGTGTGTGTGTGTGTGTGTGTGTGATAAAAAGGAGCAAACCGTAATATGTGTTCATCAACGTTTCGTCTTTATTTCGAGACTTCCTCTGGATGAATGAGATCAAATCAACAAATTTTGATTGTACTTGATAGCGTGCGTTAATTGCGTCTCATAAATTGTTCGACCCGTGACAGCTAGACATTTTTCTTGCTGTCAACCATCTTTAACCATCTTTATTAACAGTCGACGTCGGGCGCGTTCTATGGTAAAATAATATCGCAAAATTCATCGTTAAATAGCTTCATGGTCACGTTGTCAGTTAAAATAATGAAAAATATTATGAGAGGATTGGATTAATAAAATCGTATGACTCATGTTGACGGTTTATGGTAAATGTTTATTTTATACATACATATATATATATATATATATATATATATATATATATATATATATATATATATATATAGTCTTGGAAGTTTTTAACCTTTAAAACTATACAAAAAAATATTTTTTATCATTCGTTAGAAAACCATCTAGTCAGTAAGTCATTTAATCACCTGCAATCACTGCATCAACTCGCTCTCGAATTTACTATAAAACCAATAATTTATTTTTCAAGGGATCATCAGTTGTTTACCATGAAACACTGTTTCGGGGATTTATATATATATATATATATATATATATATATATATATATATATATATATATATATATATATATATATATATGGCTTCTTCATTTAATTCTAATGGGGAACTTATTGAATGTGCCAAAAGTTTTAATCGTTTTTAAACGTTAATAAATTTATTTTAGTGTCCCCGTACTTTTGGCACATTCAATAAGTTCCCCATTAGAACTCTTTATTTTCGACATAATATTATTTTGTACGCTATCGATTTTCTCCTGATGAGATGATAGCCGAAAGAACTCTCGAGAAACTTCGCTTATTATTTTCAAAAAAAAAAAAATATATATATATATATATATGAGTTACCCCTTGTCAAGGCTAAAAGCCACTTGAGGATAAGGCTTAATGAGATAGATAAATGTATCGAATGATGAAAGATATAAAGAGAGGATTTTTATACTAATGAGTCAGCACTTGTCAAGACTAAAAGCCACTCGAGAATAAGGATTAATGAAATGAATGGATTGTCAGTTGAATGCCGCAGAAATATTATGGGAAGATATTTTATATTAATGAGTCTCCATTTATCAAGTCTAAAAGAAATTCGAGGATAAGGTTTAGTGTGATATATAGATTGATGGAACGATGAAGAATATCATGAGAAGATTTTTTATACTAATGAGGCACCACTTATCAAGAGTAAAAGCTACTCGAGAATAAGGATTAATGAAATGAATGGGTTGTCAGTTGAATGCCGAAGAATATTATGAGGAGATATTGTATACTAAATAGTCACTATTTATCAAGTCTAAAAGACATTCGAGGATAAGGGTTAATAATATGAATGGATTGTCAGTTGAATGATGAAGAATATTATGAGAGGATCTAAAACGTTTTATAAACCATCGTATTATTCTGCGGTTTTAGGTGTAGCCCAATTTATTCACCCTAAGAAAGGAAGCTTGTTTCTAACAAGTGTTAATTAAAAAGCATCTGCATTAAAGAAAATGTTTTAATAACTCATAATCTTGTCATCAGAGCTAAATGACTCTTCCTTTCTCTACTACCTGCCTGTCAACCCCACAACGTTAAAAATAACCCCCATTGTTTAAGATCAACCCTGCCACGTGGCAAAAATCTGTTCGACACCACCTTAGCTGGCGACACTTAATCAGTTTTGGATTTTTAATACATGAGAGCCTACCACTAATAAAATCAAAAACATCGGAGAACGCCACAAAATCAGTAATTTGATCAAAG
The DNA here is from genome assembly GCF_053919585.1 of Euprymna scolopes. Lineage (NCBI taxonomy): Eukaryota > Metazoa > Mollusca > Cephalopoda > Sepiida > Sepiolidae > Euprymna > Euprymna scolopes. The sequence goes on from NC_136524.1 coordinate 59,710,519, forward strand.
AGGTAACGAATGCTCAATGGTTAACGCACTTACTGACAACCTGATATACCAAGTTCGAACCCACGTCGTCCCACACAAACACAAACACTTAGGGACGATGACAATATCCACGTAGTCCCTCCCGTAATTACCCGATATACTTCTGGAAAGAATTCTTACTAGAAAGATTTCGGGGAAACGAATGCTAACAATAATAATCACGAAATAAGACCAAGAACAGAATTGTCGGATACGGTTGGTGTTCATACATGTAGAGTGGATATAAATTACATATATAGTATATCAGAAATATTATTTAACTTTAAATATATATATATATTATACGGGGTATAAATTTTCATTATTGCAATTATGACAGGAAGACCCCTTTTGATGTTCATGATTAAGAGTGGGAAATGAAAAAATATAATGGGTGAGGCCAGCTGACGGGTTTCGTCCTCACTTTTCGTAAGTTGGATCGAGGGATTTCCTTTTTTTATCAATGAAATCGAGTGAAATGGGAGACGATATGTTTTAAAATAAAATGTTAGACGATACGTTCAAAAATAAAAGAGAGAAATTTAATATATATATATATATATATATATATATATATATATATATATATATATATATATATATATATCTTTGTCCGTTCAACTTTTTTCTAGAAAGCCATAGATCTGATCTGGCTAAAATTTTGTATGGACCTTTGTTATGATAAGGTGCATCAAACTAAGTAGTATGGTATTATGGTATACGTCCGATTCACAGTTAGGGATTTATAAGGATTAGTCACGACACTACTATATTACTCTAGAAGTTTTCTCGGAAAATACTAGGCGGATTTGTCTGAAATGTTATATGGGTTTTTGTTATGATAAAATGCAGCGAACTAATTATTATGGTATCCGTTCGAAGCAGAGTTAGGATTTAATAATGATTAATATGGATTTGCCACTAAAATACCACATTTACTCTAGAAGCTTTTTGGAAACTGCTGAGCGGAAATTTTTTATGAGCGTTTATTATGATAAGGTTCGGCGAACTAAGTGGTATGGTATTCTTTCGATGCACAATTAGGGGTCAATAGGGATTACTATTTAATGCACAAATGAGCATAAATCTAACCATATTAGACCATCAATTTTGCATAAAACACTCATTATAAATCAAGGGGCCATAACTTTTGCCCGTTTCTTTTTTTTAACGAGCAAAAAAGTCTAGATTTCTAGATTTCAGAATTTTCAATGTCAGCCTCTGTAACTGAAGTGCTCACTTATCGTTACTATGAATTCTGAATATAACAATAGAAACATTTTTAAAAGTCACTTTATGTTTTGTTTACAAAGCTTATATGTAATTAAAAGCTTTATTTTTTTAATTTTCTTTCTTTTGAAGATTGTAATGCTGGGTATGGGGCAGCCAAACCAGTTGCCAACATTGCCCTGCTTTTTATTGAAACCAACCGAGAGCTCTTTTTAGTATCCTCGTTGTTCCCTTAAGTGCAATTGCCTCCATCTCTTTTGCACTTGGTTCACCAGGAATATAACTTAGGTAGGACTCCAGGTTCTTCCTTCATAAGCCCTGTGGCATATATAATAACTGGTATGATTGATATCTGTCTAAGATTCCAGCATTGACTTTAAATATATTAAATGAGAATATCCGTAATTTGTTTTTTTATATAAATATGTTCATTTACTATTTTGAATGCATCGCATATAAATATAAAGAAAACTATATGCGTTATATTCATAAAAGTAAACAAATGGATATTGTTATTCATTATATTTAAATTCCATGCTGAAAAGAAAGAAAATAATAACTCGGAACTTTTTTATCAGGGGACATGAAATTAGTTGACACCGTTCACTTCCCTAAGAATACGTAAAGGTGCTGCCGTTATTAAATCATAGTACACATTCAAGACAAACTGATAGCATTATGTGATATTGTGGGAGTCTATATAACATGGAAGGATATAAATCGCGTATATATTTATGAGTTTCTATTTTCATCTACTGTATATATTGTATGCGCTTGTATATACATATGTATATACGTGTGATCGTCTATTTAAAGTTCGTTGTGGTGTTTATGTACATTTAAATACAGTTCGTGACGGGACAATAATATACGTAAATACCTTTCCAACACAAATGATGAATGACACTTATTTTTGGGTCTCACCATCTGGCCAATTGGGGAAACATATCTGGTCCATCCTGACTCTTGTTTGTCGGAAAAGCTGCAATGAAAATTCTCCCCAAGAACGACAGAGCCTCGAGTTTTATTTTCGGCATTTTTTTTTTATCGGGATGTTTCCCAATTGGAAAGTTACACACTGATTAATCGCCCCTTACATTTGATAGGCGTTGGACCCCTTGCTTCCTCGGATGATTCGAGCCATTACGACCGGTCGGCTTCTCAAATCTAACTCTTGTTTCCGACGACCAAATTCTAACTGTTTTCTCTCTAATTTCCACGTATCTCAAAAAGACCATCCCACCTCTAAATGACGTCATTAGTATACGCCACTAAGATAATCACTTAATGTTTTTGCGTGTCAGTATTTCTAAGTTATAAACTCAATTGTTAAGATAACATTTTTAAGTTGGCATTCCCATTCTAAATATTTTTATTATTCTAAAACATATTTTAGCTGAAAAAACTTTTGGGCTTGAATAATAATAATCATCGACCAGCACATCTTTCGGTGATGCTCGGCCAATATCTAGCAATTAGAACACCTCCATTTATTCGGCAAGTACAGCTCAGAGTAGCCTCCAATCATTTTAATTGTGTAGGGTTGGTCTCCTCACCGTTTCAGTTGCTTGAAGACTAGTTAGAAGTACCAGCCAAGAATCCGTTCTTGACAATCAGCCCGACAGGTGATGGGTCAGTTCTTGGCCCAGTACCTGACGGCCTGAGATACGCCGCCTGGGTATTATCTAGGGGTCCATCTTCAGAGGTCTTGCCCCACCCAGCTTTAGGGTGGGGATAGTTTATTGCTTGTTGCCTGAGGCGCCCCTATCGGGGAATACTGACGGGTTGCTCAGGCAATTGTTATTAGGCCAGAGTGTCCTTTCCTCTAGGGACGATGACTTGACGTCTTACTTTGTGTCACATCTTGCTGTGGTGGGCAGCACGTAAATATCAACCCTAGAACAAAATTTCTTTAAGAAGAACTCCCCAGAGCCCTGGGGCTCCATGAGTTAGGTTGACGGGCTCCAGAAGCTTTCTTAAAGAAGACCAAATGCTTATATGAAAATTTAAATGGCTGCAGACACTAAATCATTGATCTTTTTTATTTGAAATAGATATCATACATAACTATAGGCGTAATGAGTTTCAGGATGTTTCATGAAAAATAAAATAAAAAAATAAATTAACAAAAAATGCAAAAATTTTTGATTAAACAAAACCAAAAAATGCAAATATTTTGGATCAAACAAAAGCAAAAAATAGTTGTAAACATTATCATTAGTTAGTGCTAAAATTTTAAATTAATGTTTTTCATATTCTAGAAATTATCTTGATAAATACGTTACATTAAATAAAAACACTAAAAAAGTATCCAGTTAAGTAGAAAAGTAACTTATCTTGCCCTTGATAACATTTATTTGTTATATATTTGTTTTTGATAACTTTTTCGAATCTATGTGTATATTAATACGAACCACGTTATTTTGAAAATTTATTCGGGTTTTGCTTGTAAGGTTAAATATCCTCATGTCAGGCTGTCCTTTCTCATAGAGCGACACTGGATGACCATCTTTAGAAGGCATTTAAATTCTCCGCAATAGACATTCGTAAAATGGAATGATTAGCAAAGCTATGCTACAATAATAATAATAATAATAATAATAATAATAATAATAATAATAATAATAATAATAATAATAATAGACGCCGGAGTTTGAAATCCAGCCATAAGATACTAAAAGTTCCTTTGGTGACTTTAGAATTTTATATTCAAAGCATTGTCACACAATCTGCTTAAACCAGAGTATCTTGAAGAAGAGACAATTTTATTACCATGAGTCACCTCTTATCGACGTCCGTAGGCCACTCAAATTTAAGGGTTAATCAGATAAGCTAATTTATTTTATAAGAAACACATCAATGATTGTTTAGGTTGGACTTAAAAATGAGCATGATAGAATAAACTTTCCAGCAGCTCCGTAATCTTGTGTTCCACTCAGGAGCAGCTCTGGAGTAAAAAGAAAAAGCATTGCTCATTGACATTTTGCTTAGTTTTAGGCGCCGATAGAGAGTAATAGAAAATGATGATCGCATGCCGGTTGTTGAGTGAAACACAGTCGAGTACATGTTATGAAAATAAAATAAACATTTATTCTTTCAAAGTCGGTTTTCTATCATATCCAGACAGGAAAAGGTGCTCAGAGCAGCTCCTTCTCAGATGTGCTACAGTACTCAATCTTTTGCGCTGCTGAGAGTCTCCATAGTGTCCTGAAGTTTGGGAAACTCTGATCTAAAAGATCTATAGTCGATTGAAAAGAATAACGTGTGTCAGAATGACCGCTTTGAGATGTTGCCCGCAAAGGCATCAAATGCAAATCTTATGTAATATGAAAAGATAATTTCAGATTTAAAAAAAGAAAGAGAGATGAATGAGAATCAGAGCTAATGGAATTTTTCTACTCTTTTTTTAACTCCTAAAGCAAAGCATATTGCCACTTGGAACGTAATGGGTTTATGATCATGTCTAACAAGGGACTGCGAGGAGTTGAGCAGCAAGATATCTGTTCACATTAAATTTAAATTAAATTCAGGAAAGCAAAATAAATAAATGAATAAACGGGGCAAGGAATTCCAAAGTCTAGCAGTCTAACGGAAGCAACTATTAAAGTAGAAAGCTTTTCGGCATGTAGAAACCTGGATAATGAAGGGGTGGGATTTTGCTTGGGAGTATTTACGTTAAGGAGGCACAAGTGCTTTTAAACTAATTTTCAAATCAAGCATCATTTTAATGACCACATCACTCCTAAAAAAAACATGTAATATTTTGGACTACTATATATAGAGCGTTTTTGATGAAAAGGTTAGCGAGTACCTTTATACTATATATAAATAAAAGAGTAATTGTATGTATATGTGTGTCTGTCTGTGTATAAAAATATTTAACCGATAAACTCTTAAACTACTGGTCACATAACACTTAAATTAACAGGAAGTAGTAATCATACACCACGTGTGGTTTATAACGAGTAAAATCTTTGTTTGGATGAATGAATAACGGGTAGAGAAATATGTTGGAAAGTTGAATTGCTAAATGTTCATTTTAACTTCCCGCAATATTTCTGTTAGTTTTACGCATGCACAAATTCAATTATTAGCTAGAAAGGAGTTTAATTTTAAATCTTTTTTGTCTATTTACTTTAGCTAAAACGGTAGGGAACGCGGCTGGGGTGTTAAATATTTTGATTTCGATCCTTGCTGATATCATTCAAATCACTTTTTAACACTTGCAATTAGTAGTATATATTAGGTACAACATAATATTGAATAAAGAATTGGCCCTGTAATAATAGATACGAGGTGTGCATAAATCAAAATATATTTAAGCGTATTTTACGACCGGGTAAGACCAGGTGCTCCTTACTAATACTAAATAATACTTCAAATTTTCAACACAGTAATATCCAATACGAATAAAGATCACCCAATTCTAGGCTATGGAGGCGATTCAGACATGAAAAAATTATGTTAACGATGCTAAAGGAAGCTTTAACGAACATTACAAAACAAAATATGTATTTTGATCTCCGAAAATGTTTTTAAAAAATCAGCAGTTAGAAGACAAATGTTTTCACCCATCAGCAAACATTTTGTATCCTAGCAACCACGACAAATGCAGTTACACATTACCTAACATTTGGTATCCTAGCAACCACGACAAATGTAGTTACACATTACCTAACATTTGGTCTCCTAGCAACCACGACAAATGTAGTTACATATTACCTAACATTTGGTATCCTAGCAACCTCGAATCCTTTTGGGCTACTATATAGATGCTTGAGGAAAAGAGTCAGTTTCGATTCTTTCGAGAAAACCTTCTCTCTGTTTACAGAAAAAAAATTAAGTCGTTAGACTTATTCGAGGATATATTGTAACTCTTATCTCTATCTCTGCATCCTATTTATGCATATAGTTTATCTAATTGAGCATCGGTATTTACTCTCATTCGCTATTTTTAATTCTTTCGTCGACAGAATTTACAGAAATATCCCCTTACTCTTTTGCTTTATATTGTTCTATTTTGTATTATATTTCTCTGACGATTAACTCTTGATGAGTTTGTTAGGGACAGGGGTCACTCGAGTTTTTTTCCCGTTTATTTTACATCTATCTATATATCTATAAAAGTGAGAATCTGTGTGTGTGAGGACACTTCTCAACCTATATACCCAACGAATTTTTTTCTGCAAACTTGAAATTTGGTCAAAATTGAATAATTGGTGCGTGGGGAGATGTTCTATCTGTTTATCACTATTAGGTTTATGTTTAACAGAGGACTGTGTGGAGTTGAGCAGTGAGGTATTCGTTCACATTACATTTAAGGTAGTATAGTCAGGGAAGCGGGGGAAAAAGGGAGGGAATTACAAAGTTTACCAATCTGAGGGAAGCAACTATTAGAGTAGAAAGCTTTCTGACATTAATGGACCTCAAGAGTGAAGAGATGCTTAACGGGTTTGTTGGGAATACAGTGTATCATAAAAGTGAGTACACCCCTCACATTTCTTCAAATATTTAAGTATATCTCTTCATGGGACAACACTGAAAAAATGATTTTTTGACAATGAAAAGCAGTCTGTTTGCAGCATATATAACAAAGTTAATTTATTTTCCCCTCAAAATAACTCAAAATATAGTCACTAAAAGCTAAATCCCTGGAAGCAATAGTGACTCAATATTACCATACAGCATGTCAACTCTCAATATTTTGTGTGGCCACCATCATTATCCAAAACGGTCTTTACTCTCTTGAGCACGGAGTTTACCAGAACTTCATATGTAGCCACTGGAATGCTCTTCTACTCTTCAATTACGACGTCGCGGAGCTGGCGTTTATTTGATACTTTGCGCACCTCCATCTTCTACTTGAGGATGCCCCAAAGATGATCTATTGGGTTCAAGTTTGGAGACATGCTTGGCCAGTCCATCATCTTTACTCTCAGCCTCTTCATTTAAGCACTGGTTGTCTCGGATGTGTGTTTTTGATTATTGTCATGCTGTTACACTGCTTTGCGACCCAGTTTCTGGACGGAGGGGATCATGCTCTGCTGCAGCATTTGACAGTATATGCTGGAGTGCATGTTTCCCCTCAATGAAATGTAACTCTCCAATACCTGCAGCACTTATGCAGTCCCTTAGGGGGGCACTAGTGCCATTAGTTCTTCAAGGCATATTCCATTAAATACTTATTGCGTCTAACTTTGCCTTTGGGGAAGAGGTCATTAAATAGAGACAGTGAAATGAGACGATTTTAACAGGTCATTGAAGATAGGATAGGAATAAACTATGAACATTACATTTGATTATTAAAATCGAGCAAGATTGTGACTTCAAGACGATTACAAAATCATTACAGCTTTATGATCGGCCATTTGTCAAATGAACCGGGATACAAGTAACAGAGCACGTTCGGGAATACGCCCGAGAGTACGTTCGAGATCATGTTAGAGACGTGGATGAGAGGACAGAGGTCATAGAGAAGGGACACGTTTTCTCTCCCTTGCGACGTACTCTGCTACAATGTGTTGGGTCCCGTGTGTAACGTGGGTGACATTACAATCGATCGAGACATAGCAAAGAGTTTTATAAAGTGCTATTCAATGACCACTTACTAAACACTCAGCATTATAAAATGAGGATCAAAGGTAAGTGGAGTGATATTGAGAAAGGAATGGCATCCTCTCCTGCAATTTTATGTAGTATTGTATGAAAATGGAACCTTCGGGTCAGCCTAGACTATGAAAGGATAGTTTACTTGCTTTCATGCAATCTTATATATTTACGATAATTTAACAGGGGCGGATTTTACGACCGGTGGATTGAAAAACGGTTGTAATCGTAAGTCGACACGGGATAAATGGCTTGATAAGGAGACTGACAAATAAACATACATGCAGTCAGACTATTTGTTATATAGGATACTCTAACGCCTAAAGAGGGACCTTCTTAAAATAGTCTGTTAATTATCCTATTTGTGAAATCTCACGGCTTGTGTTTTGAAAGGTTTTCAGCTTGAGAAGACAAATCTTATTTAGTATGAAAGTGAATCGCCCTCCAAAAAATACTTTCTTCAGGCCATCTAGCGAGTACTTTAAAGTTTCTTAATATCTGCTAGTATTATTAGTAATAATACAGCCTTTTCCATTTAATCATAGCTGCTGAAGTTAATTACAATAATAAAAAAAAACATCCAAGGAACGGAAAGGATGTTTAAAAGACCCAGAGAAAGATGTGACCTACAAAATCTTCAAAGAGAAAAAAAAGGAAAGAAAGAAAACACATAAGTATTGCTAAAGGGATCGGGGAAGTGATAGAAAGGGAAAGGGGATCATAGAGAGTGGGGATAGAGATAAAGAGAGGAAGGGTTGTATCGTGATATAATCTATGGATAATTAAAGGACTAGATATGCGTATGTTAAGCATTTCAAAAAGTCAGTTACTCAGCACTTATTGCAAGGATTAAATTGTAGTATCTGCTCATATTTGTAAAGTTTGTTAGCTATCTTTGAAAATACAAAGATCAAATTGAAATATCTGTTCCTCCCTAGTGTACTGAGGGCTTGGTCCTTACATCAGGAGGGGATATGTTTTTTTCTGTCCCGGAAATCCATACTCCCAAGCACTACCTCCTTTTTTAAGCGGGATTGCAACCCCTCTCTCTGAGGCGCACCTACAGAGGAAAATCGTCCGTATCAGTTTAAGCTATTTTAGTGCTCAGTGTCCCCTATTTGGGGGAGCTAGGTTTTCCTCATTTAAATTGACTTCATGTTGTGGGAATGATATAAATACAAATGCTTGTGATTCGGAACTAATCATAATGATCACAGTGTCGTATCTGCTTCTGTCGAACACAGTCTGGCTCAAGGATTTAACTTGCTTAAGGCCCGACCTTCAGATCGGAACGATATATTTCTGTTTTATCCTAGAAGCGCATTCTGTCAAGTATTACCTACTCCTTCGGGAGAAGGATTAGTCTATTATCAATCGCCTGGGGCGCTCCTATCAGAAAAAGACCCTATTTCCTTGCCGTCCTACAAGGACAGAGTTAGACACGAGGTCGATTTTTAATGTGAGGACCAGCCAACTCTCTACAAATGGGCATAAAAATAACGAAATTGTCTCAGTATAAATGAACCGCTCCTTCACCACCAAAGGACAGATATGCTGAATTGTAGTATCAGAACATCTACTACAATTTGCTTTTGGTCAGAAATGACGAGTTTGTTCTCAGTTGTTGCCCCCCCCAATGTGCCTCTTATGCTGGGAAGGTAGATTTTCCCACATAAACATATCGCATTTTGCTGTCGCGGAGAGCAGGTATATACGAAGGTTGGTTACTCGACACTTTTTTGTCACAATCAATATACAGTATCCGTTGCTGTCTAGCATATTATAGAATAATCGTTTAGCTTACTGAAATGCCGACTGGCCAAATCACGGCAAATCTTTCACCTGTCCAGAGTGCTAAGGAGCTTAATACCCTTCTTCAAGTTAAACTGTTTTCATATATAAATTCGCTTTAGTAGGACGCGGGTAAATAACCTTTAAATGGGAGGTGATGGCGGCTAAGTGGTCAATAACATAGACTGAAAAAGTGGGTGCTATAAGTTCGAATCCAATTCGTTCCACCAAATCACTTTCCCTAATGATGTTGACAACCTTCACGTGGATCCTCCCGTAAGTATCGGATGGCTTTCTAGAAATAACTTTGACTATAACAATATCGGGGAAACCAATGGCAACAATTCAAATTCATGCGTAGTATATTGTATAATAAATGTAGCAGAGAAAAACTGTAAAATATTACAATCAACAGCAAACAGACAATTCCACATGCGCCTGCTATGTTTGTTTACATCGTTATATCATGCGTCACTTATGTTCCACCATTCTTCTTCGAGTTGTAAACTTGAAAAAGTAAATGGTTGTGTTATAATATCTACCAACTAACAGACGATAGATGTGGACAACATCGCACATCCATTACCTTTGATCTCACCAACAATCTTGATGATAAACTCATGTTCATCAGATCAACAGGACATCCGTATGTCGAATCCCTTAACAACTGCTATATGGGAAACTAAAAGTATACTAAAAAAAACATTTAAGGATATTGTAAAATACAAGTTGGAACCCTTTAGCATCAACTTAAAAACCCAAACGAAGACGATTTCGAAACGATCTGTTTGATCTCAGCAGATCTATATCATCGTCATATCATATGAATTCGAATATTCTATTTTTGACATTTTTTTCTCGATATTTTTGTAGTCAGACTTAGAATGCATCAAACACTTACGGGGGGACCACGTGAAAATTGCCAACATCCTAAGTGATTTTGTCGAACGAATTGGATTCGAACATGGCACACCAAGGTTGTGAGTTCGTGTCGTTAGCCACTTAGCTACCGTCACCTATCACGTCTTTGATAACTGTGTGCGATTTGGATAAAGGCAAAAGGAGAACTCTGTTCTGAGACTTTTTCTGCGGAATGGTAATGTTAACATTCTGGACACATTTTATTATGATTACGTACGTGGATCCTTTGGAAAAACCTGACTATCGTGGCCCGTTGCATTATTAGCGCGTTCAAAACCAGGCACCGCAGTTTTTGTCAGGATTGACTTGGTACTTCCATTAGTTTTCAGAAAGTTAGTAGCGCACCGATTAAAGGCTACTTATTCGTGTTTTCTAACAATTAATATTTATCTCCATTTAATGCTGCGTCTGGGCTGGTGCACCTTCCATTAGTCTATCACTCTTAAACAGAATCCAAAAAGAAGAGTCTAAAATCTTATTGGTCTCGTACTGTCGGTCAAGCTCCAACCTCTGTCACATCGCCGTAATATCGTTTTATTGTGCCTGTTTTATAATTACTTTAATGGAATGTGCTCTGATGAACTCATAGTACTTCTACCTCTTTGGCGTACATACTCGACTAACACGGCAAGCAGCAAAATCTCACCTCTTAACTGTTTAATAGTTTCTTTTCTCGGACCGCTGGATTTTGGAATTCTCTCTTTATTTCCTTCTTCCCTGTACATGTTAATGTTGGGGCAATTCCAACATTTTACCGATTCCGATACAATTACCGATTCTGTTCTAAAATTTGAGGGAAATGTTGCATACATTCGTTTATGTTCGGCATAAGTGTTGTATTCACCTTACTATGTTCCACTCAAGTACTGCATATATCCGGTTCTCTGCTTATGATGCACTTTTAATATTGGTCCATAAGTGTAAATAAGATAAACTCTATTTCGGTCTAATTCTGAACAATAGTCTCGTTTTATGGTACTATCGCTTCCCTGGGGAGCATTACTTGGTTGAGAACAGTTCTGGGAACGCAACCAGTTCCCCGGGGGGAAAAAACGATATCCACAGATAAGCACATGGAAACATCAACAAAAACGGGTCGATATGTCGGTGTATCGAGAAGAAAATCATACCTGAGATGTTGGATGTGGGTGTATGGCTCCTTTATTTTCTCAAGATGACTTCTTTACCCTGGTGGCGTTCTGGTTGGAATGTTCTTTCTTCAAGGCAAGAAATTTATGGCAGACACAAAAAAAACGACACGCGACACAATTTCAAATATATTATATAATCTTAACTATTTATTTCAAAAAAATATATTACAATACAATATACAATTTATATATCCTACAATTATTAAACTAACTATGCTTAACTAGTGTTAAGGGGGTGCCCCCTCTCGTTTACGGAGAGACAGAAATCTGCGTGCTTACCCCATGCCGTCCGGACGAAAAGAGGCCGATCAAGAAAGGGAATTCTGGGATTCCATTTCTGTGTATTTCTACGCTTATGGACAAATCACTACCCGGCCATGCTTTAGAGTGTGTTAGCAACCGTGGCACTAAGATATAGTGGCGCAGTTTGCTCTTATTCCTAATTTGAATAATTCGTTTTAGTCTCGCAGTATTGCGTTACTTCGATTTTTGTTTTTACTTAAATTTCGAAATTTAATAATGTACCTTAAAAAGCCGGTAATATTTAATGTGGCATTAGTCTTCATTGGGCTACGTCGGTTTCCTCCGAATGAGAAAAATTACAGAGAATAACAAATTTACAAGCAGTTCACAGCTGCATGTACATCCCAGCCATAGAAATATAACATACAGCACCTAGTAATTCTTAAAGAGTTGCCCATTGATGCAGACAAGCTCAACGTTGCTTAATCTCGTTGACCAAACAAAAACTGGTGTGTCGACTGCACGTACATATTTTCCTAATATTTTATTATTTATTTCATTGGTGCTCGTGGAGATTGGTGATCAGTTAAACCAACGCATTTCAGGTGAAAACATTATTACGTACTTACGTGTCATAGCGAAATTAGTATAAATTCTAAAAATTTATAAAACTGATCCAGTAAGAAAATCCATTACAAGTACAAATAAAATTTATCGATTTATCGATTTATAGAGTTTTATATTTTAATTGTTGGGGCGTTCGACAGATCCAGAGAAGGTAATTGCAATGGATCAATTTTGACTAAATAAATATGGACTGCCATTTTTAATCGCAAGATCTCCCAAAGTAACTGCGGCTAATTTTTAAAAATGATTATTTAAAATACGTCTAGCATATCTACTAGATCATTTTTCGTAATTTTTAGAATTTATATTAATTTCTACATGACATGTAAGTACGTAATAATATTTTTTACCTGAAATGCGTTGGTTTTGAAGAGTACTACTCCGCACAAGCGCCATTTCAGAAAATAATTGATCAATAGTAAGTGGGTTTGTTTTTTAAATGATTTCGTGTGCAATGTGTATTTAGCAAAGTTACGAGAAACGCACATGATACTTTGATAAATTTATTTATTTCAATAAATTGTACAATCATCAACAGAAATTAGACACAATCCCATTCAAAAGTGTGAGGAGGGTGATCTATTGCCATCCTTGTCACTCTACTTTATGATTATCTAAGCTATTCCTACCTAGAATCCTCAATCTCCATAATACCATATTCACTCAAGGGGAGGGGGGGGTCGTCGTCCTATTTAAGATTTTGAAATCAATTTTTTTTTTTTATGAATTATACATAGATAACGGTACTTTGATTTCATAGTTGTATTAATACAGACTAACGGCATCTGCGGAAATTCCACAAATTATATGTAATATAATACTGCTGGGCATTCTATGGACGTTTAGCGTGTATGGAGACCACGCGATATTGTTGTGGCTCTTTTGTTTAAACTGCAAAAGTATTTATTTAAGTAATTTAGTTAATATTTTGTAAGAATATATATTTGATTATTAAAGTTCATCTCCAATATCCTTATAAGAGTCTGTGACATATTTCCACTGTATGGACGCCCGGCGCAAACGAAACCTCACAATATCATTATATAATCTTTAGACAGGACAGATACTACCCTTTGATCCTAGCCAGAAGACCAAGAATGTATCTTTTAGTTATTATTCCATTGTTTTATATTATTAATTTTGTTTTAACATTTTTTCTTCAGTGATCGGGAGATCCTATTTAATAAAAAGGAGAATAAAGATGATAATATACTACGAACATTACATTAGAGTCTCTATATACTAATTTAATGTTCGTAGTTTTTTATCACTAGGGCAAGGACAACAGCATATTCTTTTCTTTGTTTCGACTCTTGAGTGTGTATCCGTTGATATCTTACATGCTTTGAGTAATGTGGTTCTCAGTTGATTAACTGTGTCTAACTGTGTTGGATATATACTCGAGAGTTATAAAAATGATAAGAATATGCTGTTGTCCTAGCCCTAGTTATCACCTTCTATCCTCTTTTTAATAAGTAGGATATCTCGATCTAATGATTTATAATCTGGAAACCGTGACACATATACGTACGTATGTACGTACGTACGTTAAAGGTACTACGGTACTATTATATAGGTATTATGCGTACATGTCTACATATGAACCATATATTATATAGGTATTATGCGTACATGTCTACATATGAACCATATATTTACTAGCATAAACACACGTAAACATACACAAAAGCAAAGCATCCTAAACATGTATTAACCAAATACAGAAGACGGGATAATGCCAATTACAGCCATACACTAACGAGAGAGAGTACCCGCACCCAGTGGGATATACTTCACATACAAGAATTAAAAAAAACAAACAAACAAACCTGCTTGAACGACGACACACACACACGCACGTTCATACGTACATACAGACACATACGCGCACGGACTGCGCATTTTAAGTGAATCACATGTACAAGTACACTTAGCCGGATGTTTTTACAGGGGTTCAAGTGAGTACGTACGCACACATACAAGGAAATGCTGAAGGGGCCTCAAAGTAGTACAAAGGCTAAAATCGCCCGCATGCGCAGACATATACGCGTTTACAAAGTTAAAGGCAACGCACTCATAGTAGAAAACAAAAACAATAACATATCTTCAAAGGAAAGGGGAAAACGTCCGAAATTATGATACGGAATCTATATTAACAAAACAAGTATAAAGACTGTATTTATTTACCTCCTCTACCCCAACCCACAGCGTAGACGCAAGGGTCAGGAAAATGGCGATTGAAACGGGGAGGAGCACTCTGACCCTGCAAAAAAAAATGTACCTTGGCAACCTTGTCAATATTCCCCAGTAAGAACGCCTCAGACGATTAACAATAAACTAACCCTTTCTCAAGTAAAGACGGGAAAACCTGGCAGGGTGGACCTCCTAGAACTATACAGGATTAGCATCATACCGAAATCAATAGGGGAAAAACAGGTCATTATAAGATTCATCTAAATGTTCGAACATATTAAAAGTATGATTGTTTATCGGTTAAATATTAATAATTATTAAAGTATTTCCCTGTCTGTTAGGTGCCAATCCCCTATCATTTTGATACCTTCTATGTGCTGGTGACTTTTTTATATATTGATCTATCCTGAATCACATTTGTATCGCTTTCTGTTCGAGTTCGTTTCTGCTTTTAGAGAGGGGGTGGGAAGCGAGAGAGAATAAGTTAAAAAGATAAAAAGAAAAATTACATAGGAACTATTATATTACATTTTATATATACACGCACACACACACACACACACACACACACATATATATGTGTGTGTATATATATACATATATATATATATGTATATATATATGTATATATATATATATGTAATAAAAATAAAATAAAAATTTCAATTAAATTTACCAAAATGATCCAAGATGGTAAAACTAAAGTATATTATAAATATTAAAGAATTAATATTTATAAAGTAATCTCAACCAGATGTAAAAGTTCGATAACACAAAATAGGAGATAGAGCTTATAATAAGAGCAAATATTTAAAAAAAAAAAAAAAAAAAAAAAAAAAAAACATGTTAAAAATAACTTTGAAAAAGAGTTACAAACATATTTAATTTGAAAAGGAAACACTTAATAAATGGATAGTCCTTAATCCGCGGAGTTTCGAAAAATACTTTCTTTCTCATCAGAGGGTAGGATTTAGCAATGTGCGGGATTGGATTTTACTTGCAAAAGCATTTGATGAAACTACAAGTAAGTCAAAGATCTTACTTGATAACAAAAAGTGAAGCAGAGGGAATAGGGTGAAAAAAAAAGTGATTTCACGTGAATGGATAGTCTGGTGAAAGGCAAAGTATCTAATGACGATAAAATCCAAAAATGCAAATCCAAGAAAGTTTGTTAATCTCAACCAGATGTAAAAGCTCGATAAAACCAAATAGGAGATAGAGCTTATAATAAGAGCAAATATTTAATAAAACATGTTAAAAAAAAAAACTTTGAAAAACAGTTTAAAACATATTTAATTTGAAAAGGAAACATTATATATATATATATATATATATATATATATATATATATAACACTTTGAAAAAGAGTTAAAAAGATATTTAATTTGAAAAGGAAACACTAAATAAATAAATATATATATATATATATATATATATATATATATATATATATATATATAACTACCTAATTTACTCACATAAGATTAATATACGAAAATATAAATTTATGCGTAAACTTTAAGTGTTTAAGTATTAAGTATACTTCAAAAGTGCTCAGTAAGTAGGTAGAGCTAGTTAGTAAGTTATAATCGCCATATATATTTTATAACTTACTACCTTACTATATATATATATATATATATATATATATATATATATATATATATATATATATATATACAACCAATCGTTGGTCTTGATGGAGGGGAGACTAAAACTTACTGCTATAGTTTCAAATGATCTGAAATAACAACAATGGGAGACTTGATTCCAAATATTTCTCATACGTTATATCTCCCCTCTTTTAGAAATAGGGTACAATTATGAATATCTCCAGTATCAAATAATTCTTAAACACTGTGAAATTTACTTTATGTATGAAAACCAAAGAGGGGAAGTATAACATATGATAAATATTTTGTATTAAGTCTCCCCTTGCTCTGATTTCAGATCATTGAAACCATAGCAGTCAGTTTTAGTTTACCCTCTATCAAGGCCAGAGGTATTAGAGAAATATCAAATATTTTGTAATTCATATGCAAAACTAGGAAAACAAATGACTATGATTGAAACATTTTATGGCTGTAAAAAATGTGCCCAAAATAGGCTCTAGATGATGGATGAAACCCTTAATGTACGACGTTAAGTGTATATGTCACATAGCCTACTACACAAGCCAGGTCATTACCTTTCTAACAAACCTTCATCTAATCAATAGTCGCTGAAAGTTGAACTTTTAAAATTGCTTTAAAAAGTGGTATGTCTATGGATACATCTATACTGGTAACAGAATTGAATATTTAAATGCTCACATCTTTGGTTCTATGAGATGAAACTACATAAAAATTTGCAGGCTTTTTGAAGATTATAATATTATTTTATGATTAAAAAGAACTTACATTTTCAAACCAATAAAATGTGCCCAAATTTGCTTACATTTCTAAATATAGTGCACTGCAGGTCAGCTTCAGTTTTGCTGATTCGGTTATCTTCCCTTTGGTCTGGCCAGACCACTAATATATATATATATATATATATATATATATATATATATATAATTAGTATCATAAGGAATATATATATATATATATATATATATATATATAATTAGTATTATAAGGAATTTAAACTGCATTTAAACATTTTTATTTTATTATTTTTATATAAATAGTAAAAGCTTCTTTAAACTCTCTGCCTCTCTCTCTCTCTCTCTCTGTATATATATATATATATATATATATATATATATATATATATATATATGCTAGCAAGGTGCTTGGCATTGCCCTAATAGGCTTTAATATATTTTGATTAATGCAGATAAAATTAATAATAATAAAATACACTTAAATATGATATTTTGATTAATGCAGATTTCGTATTTATTATTTTATTATATTTTTTTAAATGACTCGTGCGCCACTACCAAGAATTGAAACCAAAACGTTTAACTTACGATTTATTTTTTCCTCTGCCGTTAATGACTGAGCTGTAAAGATATTTCTGCTGCAAGGCTAAAAATTAAAATATGAATCAATAACTATTACATTATACATGCATATTCAAAATGTCAGCGTTCGATCTTCACCTGGCAAATTTCATTTTTTTTTTTTTTTCAAATTTTAACACTTTTGTACCGAATTTCCCGGGCTAAAACCCAAATATAAAGTTTCGCGTGAGCTCGGATACCTCATATATGAACTTTCATGTCTGCAGACCAAAAACTTTAAGAGGAGTTTGGTAGGCAAAATTTGTTAAACAAAAATATATACATATGCATAGATATATAAGGAAACAATTTTGTGTTTACTATAACCTTTTTAAGCAAATATTATGCAAGTATAAATCCTGTAGAATATCTGCATGAATATAATTACCCGCAATAGTTAACTAAAGATGATTATCCCATAAGAAAACAAAAAAAACTAATAGGGAATTAATTAAAATGAATGTTTAAAAGAATATGCAAATTGGCTAGATCTTTTGCTAATGAATGCAATTCTTACGACCCATATATAACAAAGTTGTATTTTGTTTTTAAATAAATGGAAAAAAGTCCTTGGCCTTCGGGCTGAGATCGAGGTGGGGTATCTGTTCTGATGCTACATATGGGCTAGTTTGTCCTTGATCAATGGAGGGGAGGCCTTCAATTATTATTTTTGGTCCCTACCAGTGTCCCTTTTCGCCCTTAACTTGGGGAGTTGGTTTCCCCCACATTAAAAACGACCTTTTGTCACATTTTGCTTTCGTGGAGAAGAAAATAAATACCAATAGAAAAAAAAAGGAATTTTTATATGAATATCAATACACAAAAAATAAAATATATATATATACACATATGAGGTTTAGAAATAAATATTTCCTCCTGTATCAGAAAACATACTATGTGATATACGTATATCTGTACGTGATGTTGCCAAGCTAATCAAAAACCTTGATTCCAGTAAAGCAACTGGCCCTGACGGTATTCCAATTATAGTACTCAAAAAACTTCAACCAGAACTAGCGCCCATACTTACAAAATTGTTTAAACGTTGTCTTAAGGAGAATATTTTCCCATCTCCTTGGAAAATTTCATCAGTATGCCCTGTATTTAAGAATTCAGGTGATCGCTCATCACCCTCACAGTACAGGCCAATAAGTCTCCTGTGCGTCATGAGTAAGTTGCTGGAATCTGTGTTAAATACAGAAGTAATCAACCATCTCAGCGACACTCAATATGGTTTCCGTTTTGCTAGATCTACAGCAGATGTGCTTACAGTTATATCTCATAGGATAAGCAAATCTCTCGATGGAGACAACCTTTCTAGGGCAATTGCTCTTGACATATTTAAGGCCTTTGATAGGGTATGACATAAAGGTTTACTTCACAAGATCTCTAGCTATGGTATAGCTGGAAATGTCTTCTCAATTATTAAATCATTTCTCTCTGATAGGTTCATAATAGTAGTTGAGGGGAAAAAATCAGAAGCTCACAGTATTAATGCCGGTGTCCCTCAGGGATCCATCCTGAGCCCAACTCTTTTCCTGATCTACATTAATGATCTTCCAAATCACATCCTTACATCATTTGTAGACATTTATGCTGACGACACTACCATTTATGGTAGCACATCTAAGACAGTAAACGACCAAGTTCTCTCCGATTCTCTCTCCTCTGATCTTGAGCACGTAGTACAATGGGGAAAGGAGTGGCTGGTTACTTTTAATGCATCTAAAACCAAGCTTCTATCCTTACATCATCAACATTCTGATCCACATCTGGCATCAATTGAAATGAATGGCTCTCGTCTTCAGGAGGCCTCAAGTTTTGACAAGCTTCTGATCTTAAATGGAACACGTACATTAAATCTGTTGCCAAGGCTGCTGGAAAGATGGTGGGATCTTTATATCGATCCGGTAGATATCTCACTGCTGATGCAATTCCCTATCTATATAAGAGCCAGGTATGTCCAAGGATGGAGTACTGTTGCCACATCTGGGCAGGAGCTGCTAGAAAGGACTTCTCCTGCCTTGATAGAGTTCAAAATAGACTTCATAGCCTCGTAGGAGATGTCCTTTTCTCTTCCCTGCAACCTCTATCTCACAGATGAGATGTTGCGAGTTTGTCTCTGCTTTATTGTTATTTTCCTGGAAAGTGTTCGACTGCGCTTCAGTCTATTGTCCCCTCTCGCCTAACTTTCACAAGAAACACTCGTCTAGCTGAAAACACTATCAATAATTCTCCCCACGTAGATTCCATGAACAAAGCTTCTTTCTTAGAACTTCACGCCTGTGGAATTGTCTTCTGTTTTCCTGCTTTCCGACTGACTACAATATGGCTGTGTTCAAGTCTAACGTAAATAAGTTCTTGATGAGCCGTTCCATATAAGTTATCAAATTTACCGAATTTTCATTACTAATGATTACTATATTGTCCAATTTCTACTGTACACTCTTTAACCCTTACCCTTGAGTGGCCTCTTGGCCTTGATAATGTGGTGATTCCTGTGTAAAATAAATATTTATTAGTCTTACTACTAGTGCTTTTTGCTTACGCAGTCATTAGATTATAAGATATTCGTTTATTATGGAGACACACACACACGTAACGACAATTCAAACATAATATATGAAAGGTCCAAGTATTACTGGAACAACGGGAATGATGCTATTTCTTCATTTTGACAGTTACTCTGTTTTCCCTCCCCTGTCTACCTCCCGTCGTTGATCTTGCGAGAAATCGCGAGAATTTAAAGTTTAAGATTACGGACAAATGTGGGAGGCAATTTACCCAAAGAAGTAAAGAATTACTCCCCTTTGTATTATACTTTTGTATCGTCCTAACAGTATTCAACAGAAAACGCTAAAACTGACTACTTATTATAACTCTTTTAAAGAGATCCAGTCATAATTGCCATAGAAAAAATAATTTTATAAATAAATATTTACCTACAAAATTTAGTATGTCATCCTTATGCAATCATAGGTGTTGGAAGTGATAATTACTGATGGCAGAAGTCAAAAAGTCACCTTTTCTCTATTGTTGGCATTGGTTTCACCGATATCTTTCTAGTTAGAATACTTCCTGGAAAGGCATCAGGTGCTTACGGAATAAACCACGCGATCTGGTTGAATACTCTGGCTGTATTCATGTCGTTTCTAAATACCTATCAGCGAGAATTGAAAACGCAAATCATTAATTTGGTCCTTAGTGACTACAACGAAATGTATATTGCAAAAGTTTCCTTTTACAAAAAAGGTTGTGATTACACTTAATACGATGACGTAAGGGCTATAAGTGTATCTTTTGTAAAGTCGGAGTTTTAGACAGTTTAGAGTTTTAGACGAACAGAGTTAAGAGTTTCTGTTATATAATTAGTTAGCAGAGCTTCCAGGCCTTGATAAGTGGTGACTTCCAAGTACAAAAGTAAAAAATAAAAAGCTTACAAACATATTTTTCAACTGTATTTATCTATAGAAATCCTAAAAGAGTAGAAAATGAGTCTTTCGGCATCTTCGTAACTCTCAATTCCTTTATTTTAACTCTCACATTCCACGAGCGATTTTTCTGACAAACATGGAAGAATTATTATTATCTTAATCGGAATCTATCAACCTAAAATTAAACATTGGCTACTATTTGACCTTGAAGTAGCATTTTTTTAGCATATTATACATCAAGCGGCTTCACGCTTTGTCTGGAACAATTTCCTTTTATAGAAAAATCGAAAAAGCTCACCGATCTGACCGTAAATTTTTTGTCTCTCCAGATCCTGCAGAGCTGTTTAAATGTAGCGAAAGCCTTTTCAATCCTGCACTGCAACTGATAGTCCATATTGTCTTCCTTGTTTTTTGCTAGGGTGAAGGCCTTCCTTTAAATCCGTTATTGGTGGCCATTTTGACTCGAATTCGTTCACAGATCTCCGTAAATAATTTTAGCCATAACACATGGATTCCAATTCATCATGTCTACCAAGGTGCATCCGCAGTTTCATTGCCGCAGTATTGCATCGCTGTGCCTTTATTATAAGTACCTCCATTAAATGTGCTCCGACGAACTTGCAATATCCCCTAAACAACTAGACAATCAACAAAGTTCCATTTCTTCGCTGTATAAGTCCCTAGATACCAGAAAAAATTACTTCTCTAGTAGCTTCTTTCTTTAAACAGCTTTACTTTGGATTGTTTTCGATGGTACAAATATGCAGAAATTAAAATGTAATGTGAACAAATTCTCGCTGCACAGCGCCCAAATTAGAATGCCCCAATAACTCTGATCCTTAATTCAATTTAAACGCTTACACCATTCTGGTAATTTGTCTTTCACACTGAAATAAAGTCATGGATTACATCGGCCGAAACGTTGTGAGACTATCATCCAAAACGAGAACAGTATTTCAAGTAATCGAAAAAAAAATAGAGTATAAACCCCGTGGAACTCAGTTTTAAATATAGCCAGTTCTAAGAGTAAGTCTTCTTGGGGGCTAAAGGTTCAATCCTCAGTATGGGTGATGCTAAAATAGAATTACGAATTATTTAAGAATTTTACCAGGTCATAGCCAATATGACAAGGGCAAATTAACCCTGTTTGATTTTAAATACATGGTTCCATTCGAAATTCCGGACAGATTTCCAAGTTTGACAAGACGCACTTGAAGAAGGTCGGAGATCACATCAACCGAAATTTAGTGGCACTAGTCCGAATAATCTAAGTAATAGTTATTCGTGATTGGTTCATTATTTTTAGACCGTGTCAAAATGGCTACCGATAGCGGTTTTAAAGGATGTCAGAGTGAATTAGGAGTGCAGTGTAGGATAGGTAAGGCCTCAGCAGCATTCTGCAAGGTATGAAGAAACAAAAAATCAACTGAAGATCTAAATTAAGATTTTATAACAACGGCGTTATGTCTACAGTGTTATATGGATGTGAAACTTGGCATCTAAAAATCAACAAAGAGAAGAAATTAGACACGTTTGTTTCCAAGTGTCTTAGACAGATTCTAGGGATCAAATGGAGTGATCGAATTGCCAGCCAGTGGAGAGAGATAGCACTAACCAGCAGGTAGTATTGTAAATAATCTTCAGGCTACGTATGGGCTGACTCGGACGTGTCCTGGGTTGGCCCCGGAGAGAATTGTCAGCCGGGCCTCAGTGGATTCCTGCTGGAAAAAAAATATGAAAAACAAAGGTAATAAGTGCATATACTTTTGCAAACAAAGAAATACACGTGTGAGGTAATTTATTTATATATATATATATATATATATATATATATATATATATATATATATATATATATATATATATATATATATCCTATACTCCTATAAATTTGTTTTCCTTTTGTGTGTATTGATATTTATATCAAAAATTCTCTTTTCTATTTATTTAAAAAGAAAATACAATTTCCTTATATATGGGTTGTGGAATTGTATTCACTAGCAAAAGGTCTATCCAATTTGCATATTCTTTTAAACATTCATTTTAATTAATTCCCTATTAGTTGCTTTGGCTTTCTAATGGGATAATCATATTTAGTTAACTATTACGTGTAATTATATTCATGCAGATATTCTACATGATTTATGCTTGCATATTTGCGTAAAAAGTTTATAGTAAACCTAAAATTGTTTCCATATATATTTATGTATATCTATATATTTTTGTTCAACAAATTTTGCCTACCAAACTTCTTCTAGAGTTTTTAGTCTACAGACATGAAATTTCATATATAAGGTATTTGAATGCATGCAAAACTTTCTATTTGGGTTTTAGCCCGGAAAAAATCGGTGCAAAAGTGTGAAAATTCAAAAAACAGAAATTTTCCAAGTGAAGGCCAAACGCCGGCATTACGAATGCATAACGTAGTAGCTATTGGTTCGTCTTTTAATTTTTAGCGTTGCATAGCCCAGTCATTGACGGCAGATGCAAAATAAATCGTGAGCTGAACGTTTTGGTTTCGATTCTCGCTGGTGGCGCATGAGTCTTGTTTATACTTTTTAAATCATTACTATATATTGCATCCAATCTCTCTATCTATCTATCTATCTATCTATCCATGAAAATGAAAATATCTGTCTGACTTTCCTCTATGGTAGTTAAGGAAAGGCATTACTTTACATATTCACACTTTTTAATATATACATATGTACATAACCTTATGAACAGTACATAGGGCCCGAGCAAAGCAGGGCGAAACTGCTAGTATATCTATAAGAGTGAAAGTGTATGTCTGTGTTTATGTCTGTCTGTGTATATTTCCCTACGCAATAACTCTGTCAATTTTCAGTCTTGAAATTTGATATACAGGGTACTGAGATTTAGAAAAATCTTTTTAATCGGTTTTCGTCGAGAAATGTGGCTGCTGTAGAGGATCAAAGTTCAACTCCGCCAATTATGGGTATAAACACTTGAAATTTTAGATATAGGTTCCTTGGACATGGATCTAACTTAATAACTTGATTTGAGCCCAAAACAACAAATGTTAACGGGTCATAATAGGGGTCAAAGTTAACAAAAAAATGATCTCTTCGCTAGTTAAGAAGCTAAACAGTATTATTGCATAGGAACTTTATTAAGTCATCAAGTCAATAAGGGTTATAGAAAAAGTAATAAGTAAGAAATCTCTGTAGGCTTTATGAGATTTTGAAGCTAAATGCTTCTCCTCAAAAGACAAAAGCTACTGTAAAAAAAAACTACACTGACTTTGAAAATATTTAGATCAGAATATTTAGACGGAAACATTTTTCAGATGAGAATTGGAAAAACATGCGTGTAGGAGGTGGTATGATGAGGATAAAAAAGAGAAAGGGCAGGAAAAAGGATGAAAGATGAAATCTGAAAGGATGAAAGATGATAAAAAAAAATTACGTACAAAACAAATGTATAAGGAAATCAAATATTTAGAAAAGATTTCTTAATTTATAAAAAAAAACTTTTCAAAGAATTTTAGGTTGAGAAAATTTGTCAAGATTTCAAAAATTCCAATAACAGACACTTCCAATAACGTTCTGATGAATTAATTATGAAATCCGGACAAAATTAAGTAGAAATAAGAAATAAGTAAGAAAAGAGTAATGCTAATCAACTAAAAATTCTTGGAAGGTAGCTCATTCGTAAATAAGTGCATATATATATATATATATATATATATATATATATATATATATATATAACTCAAAATATATGTTCGTTTGAAATTACACTGAGGCTATATGCTTAAATATATTCCATTTTGATAAAATATTGCCATAGGGTCTACATTTATCTTTTACGTTTTCTTTCATAATTTGAAAATATACAACTTCAAAAAAAAATATACAGATACGCTAGAAAATCTTGAAAAATAATTATCAAATCATTTTAGGAATGCATGACATGAGGGTCCTAAGTGTCAAGAAAAAAAGCATTCCTGTATTTATTCTTAAAACATTGATCAGGATTAACTGTTAAAATCGATCAAAATTTCCTTATATGACCGAAACATAAAGTTCATCTTAGGAATAGTTTAATAGATTAACTGTCTTAGATGTTTTGACATTTGGTTTTATTCAGCAAATTTTTTCAACCATCTGTAATTAAGTGCATATATATATATATATATATATATATATATATATATATATATATATATATGTGTGTGTGTGTGTGTGTGTGTATAAATGTGTATATATAGTAAGTAACTGATCGAAATATGTTCATGAATGTGTAGCAAGATATTACTGCTTATGTAAAAACAAAGGAATGTATATATATGTGTATATATATATATATATATATATATATATATATATATTATATGGAAAAATGCGCGCATGAAAAGTAATATTCTTAAGATTTTATTAAACCTGGAAAAGTAAAGGACAAGAAATTCAACCTGGAAAAGTAAAGAACAAGATATTCTAGTAAAGTAAAAAATAAGAATTTTTTAGACTTAAAATATTGCAGCTAAAAATTAAATTTGAATATTGATAAATATTTTATTTATTATTTGCATATGTTGTTGTTTATTGTTGAGTTAGAAAGGGTGTCAGTCGCTGGATTGAACTTATTTCCCCCCTATTATTTGCATATATTTAGGAAGTGAAAATTGTTTGAATAAAATTAATTCATTAGTTAGTTAGTTAGTAGATGGAATTAATAATTTTATAATTTACATAAAAATTAATAATTTTATTATATCATAATTAGGATCATTTAATTCATTTTTAGCTGCAATATTTTAAGTCTAAAAAATTCTTATTTTTTACTTTACTAGAATATCTTGTTCTTTACTTTTCCAGGTTGAATTTCTTGTCCTTTACTTTTCCAGGTTTAATAAAATCTTAAGAATATTACTTTTCATGCGCGCATTTTTCCATATAATCCATGATTTTTCCAGGCATTGCTATTGTATTAATATATAAATTTATAATATTTATTAATGATTGTCAAAAAAAATTTGCTCTCAAACACACATTTATGCAATATTTATCATTCAATCACAGTATTTCCGAGCCAGGGTCTCTACCGAGACCGCGGTTCATGAATTCGTCATCTGTATAGAGCGTAAACTAACAAAAAAGAAGATGGCACTCGGTGTCTTTTTAGATATTGTTGGAGCTTTTGACAACATACCCTT
>NC_136524.1:59741900-59791900 GCF_053919585.1 Euprymna scolopes
AATTTTGGGTCTACGCACTTGAAATTTTAGATATAGATTCCTTGGACATGGATCTAACTTAATAACTTGATTTGAGCTAAAAACAATAAATTTTAAGGGGCCATAATAGGGATCAAAGTTTTTTTTTTAAATTTACCTCTGCGGTCTCTTCCAAATTACTCAGGACTAAATATTTGAAATTTTACATAAAGGGTATTCAGAGATAGGGCAAGCTTTTTCATCAGTTAGGGTCGAAAAATTGTAGTTACCAATATATAAATGTATGTATGTATGTCTGTTTGCATGTCTTCCTTAAACTTTCAATAGAGGCGACGGATTTTACTAAGATCAGTATCGTTTTAAAGTTCGAACTTTCATACGACAAATATCGAAAAATTGGCTAAAAACATTAATATCTTCCCCTTCAACTAGGCACTTTTCTACAGGGAGGGGTTACTTTTTTCGCCGATATTTTTTAAAGTTATCCTCTCCTTTAGATTGTCTAGCTTTACTTTTAAAAAATGTCGCTTACGGTTTGGCAGTGGTCGTGACAGCATAAACGTAAGGTGTTACCCTGTTCTTTTCCTCCTTTGCGGTAAGGGTTCGAGCCTGCCTTCCTACTACCACTTATTTTTTT
The DNA here is from genome assembly GCF_053919585.1 of Euprymna scolopes. Classification (NCBI taxonomy): domain Eukaryota; kingdom Metazoa; phylum Mollusca; class Cephalopoda; order Sepiida; family Sepiolidae; genus Euprymna; species Euprymna scolopes. The sequence goes on from NC_136524.1 coordinate 59,742,517, forward strand.
TTTTGCTCAACATACACATCCAAACACCCGGGCAACGCCGGGCGCCCATGCTAGTATATATATAATTTAAATACACTATTTCACTGTTCATACGGAAAATCTATATTATATATATATATATATATATATATATATATATATATATATATATAATATAGATCTTCGAATTTTAACATGTTTTATTAATCATTTGTCCATATATATGTTTTATTAATCATCTGTCCATATATATATATATATATATATATATATATATATATATATATATATATATATATATAATTATAATTATAGAGAGAGAGAGAGAGAAAGAGAAAGGTGAGGGTAAAACAATAATTTTTTAGAAGAAACTTATCAGGATAATGCAAAGCTCAACAAATTGCTTTGGAGATTATATAGAATATATAGAATCAAAAACGATAATATAATATATATATGTGTGTGTGTGTGTGTGTGTGTGTGTGTGTGTGTGTGTGTGTGTGTGTGTGTGTGTGTGTGTGTGTGTGTGTGTAATATGTTACTTTTGCTCCTCTTCTGATGAGAAGCATTAGGCTTCAAAATACCTAGGTATAAACATTTTACTTATGCTAGACTCCTAATTAATGTACCCTTCATACTGGATAAACGAATAAATCTATATGCATTAGTATATATCTCTTATTTTTATTCTTCATATTCAGTTTCTGCGCATATCTATCCATCCATGTATATATATATATATATATATATATATATATATATATATATATATATATATATAGAGAGAGAGAGAGAGAGAGAGAGAGAGAGAGAAGAGTAAAGAGTCGTTTGCTTGATGCATCGCTGGTAAATAAATATATGAATGTTTATAAATGTCGAGAGCAATGCGGAAAACCGGGAAAGAGAAAGAAAAAAAAAAAGAAAAAGACAAAAGAAAAACGTAAAAGAAAAGAAAATCTATGTGTTTGTTTATTTGCTTTTTCCTTTCTCTTTCCCGGTTTTCCGTATTGCTCTGAGCTTTTAGAAAGTTGCATACATATATATATATATATATATATATATATATATATATATATATATATATATATATATATATATATATATATATATAGTCAGGCAACTGCCTCAAGCCAGGATCGAAACCCGACCGCCGAAATAACAGTCAAGGATTATTCAGTTTTCACCCCAAACAAAGTACAGTGCCACTTTGAAGTAGAAGGCTACTATCGGGGACATAAATTGCAGGGATAGTATGTAGGGGGATGAGCAGCGAGATGTCTGTTCACATTACACTTGAACTTCAGCGTGTTTGTACAGTTACGAAAAGTAGCCTCCCGAAAGGCAGTTCCAAAGTCTAGCAGTTCTGTGAAGAAACTATTGGAGTAGAAGACTTTCTTACACCTAGGGATCTCTGTTGTGTAGGGGTGTGATTTAGCTGCTTGTCAGGTTTGTCGGGGTATTTACGTCAAGGGGGTACAAGTGCATGTAGTTCATCAGAGCATTCACCATTAAAATACTTGCAGAACAGGCAGAGGGATGCTACATTTCGTCGATGGGACAGAGGGTTAATCTTAGATGACAGTTCATGACTTATCAGTTTGGTGACTTTCTTTTGAATCCAATCCAGTAGTTGGATGCAAGTAGCAGATGCATCAGCCCAAATGTGACAACAATACTCCACACATGGGCGAATGATGGCCTTATAGAGGTACAGGATATCTTTCGGGTGTAAGCAGCTTTCTAGCACAATAGTGTGAGCCTACCTTCTTCGCAGCAGCCTTGGCAATGCTCTCAATGTATCTGTTCCAACTCATGTTTCATGTGAACGTTAGGCCGAGGAGTTTAAAAGAAGTAATTTCAGATAATGTGTTCTTGGCCATTGATATTGGTGGTGGAGAAGGTTTATTGTAATTATTGAAGGAAATAAGCTTAGTATTGGCAGCATTGAATGTGACCATCCATTTTTGTCCCCATTCCACTACAGACTGAAGGCCTTCCTCTAGTGTTTCTGTTATTTCATTAGATATGTGTGCATGTGTTTTCCCCTCGTGCCTGTTATAGAGCATGGTATCATTAGCAAATATACCCATCTCAGAAACAATTTTATCAGGGAGGTCATTTATGAATATTAGGAATAATAAAGGTCCAAGGATTGACCACTGAGGTATTTCCACATTTATATCATATTGTTTAGATGTACGACCGTCGAAGACAACTTAGATTGTTCTCTTACTTAAGAAGGATTTAATTACGTTATGCATTCTTCCAGTGATACTATATGATCTAATTTTTCTTGAGAAGACCATCGACCCATACCTTATCAAAAGACTTAGATATATCTAAGGCTACCGCTCTACCCTCCACTGCTTTGTCCAGTGCATGGTATGTACGTTCAGAAATAACAGTTAGGATGTCTGCTGTGAACCAGGCTTGCCTAAATCCATATTGTTGGTCGGTCAGAAGTTTAGCAGCTGTAAGGTGATGGACCGGAGTTTGATTAATTATGGACTCAAATATTTTGGCGAAAAGTGGGAGGAGGTTAATGGAGTGATAATTTAATGGATCAGGAATATAGGGTCTGATCATCCGTGAGTGGAACTTACAAAGTAAACACAAGAAATTAACAAAAAGATTGGTAATTTTTGCATAAAACTACGTATATATACTTACCTTGAACAGAGCTTGAGTTAATGTCCGATACTTGCCTTTTTGCTGTCATGCTGAAGTATATATTCATTCCTAACATGTTCGTCTTACCAGGCGTTACGTTCTCTCTGAAAAAAGGGATTACTTTATCACTAATTGTCTTGTAACAGAGCGTGGACGCGAAATAACGTCATGGTAATGAAAAAGAAAAAGACCATAAAAATGAGAGAGAGCGGGAGGGAGAGTGAGAGAGAGAGAGAGAGCGTTAGATACTTGGTTGACGACACAACGTAACGTAAAGTCACGCGTGACGGGAGAATAGCGCAATAATTTCGTTGTTACCAAAAAAGGGAATTGAATTATTACGTATCCTATGTTTCTTGAGAAGTAGACTGCATATACAATGTGTGTGTTCTATGTGTAAATGTGTGTAACTTTACAGTCTGAGGCGCCCCTACCTGGGAACGCCGAAGATGCTAATCAGCATTTTTGTAGGCTAAAGTGTACTTCGCCTACTTCACCTCGTGCGCCGGTGTCTCAAAATCTTACTGGGTAGGAGGTAAATAAACATACACATGACGAAAATTCTATGCCTGGTATGTAATAGATTTGAATCAAATGTATAAATTACAACTCAGAAACGAGATTGAATAAACCCGGGATCTACCTGTATGCTAACTAGTAGATACTTATGAATTATAGAATATGTATTCTGGGCAAGCAGTTAATAAATCAGAAGAGTAGTTGCAATTGTGTTTTCGTTTAATTATGCCATCTTTGAATATTCCGATTTTGGTATCTTGTAATCATGCCCACATTCATTTATTTTCTTTAAAGTTGATGACTTCCTATTTCTCTGATGAGTAACTGCAGAATAAATTAAAAAATTGACATAATAATTGCATGAACGATTCTGCGCTACGAAACAAGTGCTGACAAAATTCAACCTTCCTCACTTCTCTGTCCGCGTAGCATCGTGGTAAGTCATTACGCTATTCCTCTCAAGGCTTCGTGTTCGAGCCTACCTCTCCGCCGACGACGACGACGTAAGCAATAGCTATTCAGCAAATGAGGTCAATGACCAGGTTTGTTTGTTATAAGCGAAGTAAAAAAAGAAAACGTAAAGACGAACGTTAAGACTTAAGCGGGGGGGGTAATCAAAACATAAAAAAAACAAAAAAAAAACTAGCGTAAGGCAAACGAACCATGTTAAATGTATAAATCGAAAAAACAAAAAAGAAAACAGAAAAACGAACGTTAAAACAAAACAAAAAAAAACACGTGAAAAATGGCTTAAATAAGCCTGTTTCGATATTAAAATTTAAAAAATCGGTGGGTACCCGGGTGGATAAGGGAAGAAAAAAAAAACAGAAAAACGAACGTTACGTGAAAAATGGCTTAAATAACACTGGTTCAATATTTAAATTTAAAAAAACGAAACAAAAAGGCATCTCACACCACGATTCGAACCCAAAACGTTTAGATAACAAACCAACGCTCTAACCAACTGAGCTAAAATGAAATTTAGTTAGTTCTTCAACTATTTAAAGTAAATTACATCATGACGTCATCTGATGCATGCGTAGAACCGGTCGTCATTACGAGGGGACGGTTTTTGTTGAAAATTGTCGATTTCGGGGTTAAAAAATTAACGTTTCTGGCCAATTTTTCAATATTATTCGGGCGAAGGATAGGGCTTCAATATGATACCAAGTTTGTGAATTTTCGTCTTGTCTGTCGAAAGTTTTTAGCGGACACACAAGCACACATACAGACATACAAACATACATGCATACATACATACATAAAAACATACACACATTTTCGCTTTTATATATATAGATAACGTGCTAATATGTCGGCGCAAAAATACACCTCTCCTTGTACAAAACAGCCGAGTGAAGGAATTAATGTTTCGGGCCAATTTTTCGATATTTGTTGCCTGAGAAGGTGAACTTCAAAATGATATCGATCTTTTCAGGCTCCGTCGCCTCTGTCGAAAGTTTTTGCGAGGCATACATATATACATTTAAGCAGATGGATGAGATTTATATTATAGATTATAGGTGACCACCATATAGATTATAAATTTCAAGCAAGTAAAATATTTATTTTCGTAAATTTGCGTTGTATATATATATATATATATATATATATATATATATATATATATATATATATATATATATTTCTTATTTGTCTTACATAAGATTGTATATGTCGCAAAAAATTCATTAGCATGTTTCAGCCGGCTAGTTACAAGTAAATAGAGAACTCTTTAGGCGATATCGCTTAGACGAAAGTAAATTACGGATTTTACTTTCCTTTAACAATATTGCCGGACGAGGTATCTAGTTACTTGTAATCGGCTGATCGAAACATGCTTATAACATTGTAGCGACATATAAATAGTTATGAAAAACAAATAAAAAGTAAATCTTGCCATACTTCGATATTGAGCATATCAAATAGTTTTTTGGGGTTTTTTTTTTTACACAGTGATCACCACTTATCAAGGCCCGGAAGTCACTCAGGGATAAGGGTTATTGCAAGTACATTACGTTAGTGTGGAGATTTGATGAATTGTTTACTTAAGGGGGCGGTTCATTAGGAATTTGTTAACGTTGGACTTGAAGACATCCAAGTTGTAGTCCGGTGGGAAGCAGGCAGACGGAACAGAGTTCCACATGCGTGCAGTTCTAAGAAAGAAGCTTTGTTCATGGAATCCACGTTTTGATTTAGGCAAAGATAAAGAGTGGGGGAAATTTGTCACAGTTGATTCAGCTAGACTAGTGTTTTTCGTGAAAGATTGGCGAGGGGTACCAGAGATTGGAGTTCAGACGAGCACCTGCCATAGAAATAACGATAAAACAAGGATAGGTTAGCAACGTCTCTTCTGTGGGAGAGAGGTTGCAGGGTAGAGAAAAGGGCATCCCCCACTAAGCCACGAAGTCTATTTGGTACTCTGTCAAGGCAGGATAGGCTGTTTTTAGCAGCTCCTGCCCAGATATGACAACAGTATTCCATCCTTGGACGTACTTGGCTTTTATATAGATAGAGAATTGCATCAGTAGTGAGATATCTTCTGGAGCGGTAGAAGGATCCCACCATCTTTCCAGCGACCTTGGCAACAGACTTGATGTACGTGTTCCATTTCAGGTCACGAGTAAAGGTCAAACCCAGAAGCTTATCAAAGCATCGAGCTTCCCCTAGTCGAGAGCCGTCCAGTTCAATTGATGCCAGATGGGGATCAGAGCGTTGATGATGCAAAGATAGGAGCTTGGTTTTAGATGCATTAAAAGTAACCAGCCACGTCTTCCGCCACTGTACCAGGCGCTCAAGATCAGAGGAGAGGGAATCAGAGAGAACTTTGTCATTTATGGCCTTAGACGTGTTGCCATAGATGGTCGTGTCATCAGCATAGATGCCAATGAATGATTTAAGTATGTGTTTTGGAAGATCATTCGTGTAAATCAGAAAGAGAGTTGGGCCCAGAGTGGACCCCTGAGGGACTCCGGCATTAATACTAAGGGCCTCTGATTTATGCCCATCAACCACTACTCTTATGAGCCTATCAGAGAGAAATTATTTAATAATCGAGAAAACACTTCCAGTTATACAGTAGCTGGAAATCTTAAAGACCATGTAGTGGAATCATCGAGCCAAAAAAACGGATCTTTTGATGTTATCGGAATTGTGGCTAATTTCCAATGCCAAAAACGATTTTTTCACTTGTTTTTTTTTTTCTATTTAATATGTTTGGTATCAATGATGATATAATTTTTTTAGTGATTTAATAATATCGGTAAAATATTTAAATAACCCTACCACTCCTAAGTGTGATTTTACGTTTAATATATATATATATATATATATATATATATATATATATATATATATATATATATATAATTATAAAACTTAAATGACCTTGTAACGGGTGTTGAACCCAACATCCGGTTTACGACTTCCGGTTGTACATGCGTACATAAACAAATAATCCACGGGACAATAAAACGTATTGTTTTATTGTGTACGTTTTCAGCGTCCCAATTGTTGTTTTATTTTATTTTATTTTTTCGCGTTTAAATTATCCAAATAAACATATATAAAAGCCAAGTACGTCCAAGGATGGAATACTGTTGCCATATCTGGGCAGGAGCTGATAAAAACAGCCTATCCTGCCTTGACAGAGTACAAAATAGACTTCGTGGCTACGTGGGGGATGCCCTTTTCTCTACCCTGCAACCTCTCTCCCACAGAAGAGACGTTGCGAGTCTATCCTTGTTTTATCGTTATTTAATTTTGTTATTATTAACAAATTCCTAATGAACCGCCCCCTTAAGTAAACACTTCATCAAATCTCCACACTAACGTAATGTACTTGCAATAACCCCTATCCCTGAGTGGCTTCCGGGCCTTGATAAGTGGTGATCACTGTGTAAAAAAAAAACAATTGTTAATACTTTCTGCATTTTTTACATCGTTCATTTCTGTATTACGTTTAAGTTATTTTAGCGCAATTTTCTTACAAATTAATCTGCTTTAACCCGTTGACAACCATAAGAGCATTTTATAACGCCTTCATTTTTTTTTAATTTATTCTCCATTTTTTAATACACCTTTCTTAAAAAATATTCATACATTCTTTTACACTACCAACATAAATAAATAACTCCGAAAATGTGTTTTTTTTAATTTGCGTTACAAATAAATAATCAACGCGACAATAAAAATTATTGTTTTACTGTGTACGTTTTCAGCGTCCCAATTGTTTTTTTGTTGTTGTTTTTTTCGCGTTTAAATTGAAAGATATATCAAAATTTGAATTCAACTTTAAGTATTATGGTATCTATTCAGTGCACATTTACCTAAAAGTATGGCAAACCAGTTATATAAGTCAATAACTGTAAGTTTTTATTTTTCAAAAATAAACAATTAAACAATTATAAAAAGAACGACTCATAGAAATATATCTATATTCTTTTTTCATTTCAATATCTTTTCATATAAATGTTTCTGTTATGTCACAAAAAAACATTTTCTTTACATCACAAGTGTCACGCTCATACATTAATTCCATAGCTAATATAACATACTGACCCAACGGGTCACGAGTAGTTTAGTATATATATATATATATATATATATATATATATATATATATATATATATATATATATATATATATACATTAGTAATGGGACGATTCCAATATTTTCCCGATTCCGATGCAATAACCGATTCCGTACTAAAATCCCGATTCCGATGCAATTACCGATTCCGAATCTTTATAAATCTCTAAATATTAAACAATATATTTGTTATTTATTGTCGATTACTGCAAAAACACATATTAAATATGCAGAGATTTCCTCAAGTACACTTGTCGCAGATGGTCTATAGATTTTAGTTTTACTGGTTGTTTAAAATCAATAAATGTTTTTATTATTTGATCATTACTACCAGCTGCGGAAGAATTTGTTTTAAACAAAATTAAATAATAAGACAATTAAAAGAATCGTTTTTTGGAATCGGAAAGTGGGCACATTTGTTTTTTTCCAATTCCGATACCGATTCCAATACCGATTTTCATACCGATTCCGATATACCTAAAAGTTCCGATTTTACCGATGTCCGATTCCAATCTATCATCCCAACGCTAATATATATATGTGTGTGTATGAGTGTGTGTGTGTGTGTGTGTGTGTGTGTGTGTGTGTGTGTGTGTGTGTGTGTGTGTGTGTGTGTGTGTGTGTGTGTTTAAGCGGATAAGCATGAAAAAGCTCCAATATTGGAATCAACGTACGAGACCTCAAGAACATTTTAAACATATTTTAAATCAGTTTTTAGATCACCTCTTCCATACACACACATACATCCACCCACCCACACACACACACACACACACACACACACACACATATATATATATGTAAATATATATATATATACATATCAGTATATGAGTAGAAGATGATAGCAATGTGGACAAAAAGTCAATGAAACATACATTTAAACGTATACTAGTGTATAGAGACGTTTATCAGTAAACAATACATACAATCAACTGCATATATTTGTCCACACTCTCAAGCGTGCATTCCTAATATACACATACACACACCACAAAACTTCCGGTCGCCGTCACAAACACAATTTTCTCCCATTTAAACAATAAAGATCCCTATCAAAAAATCCAACATGGCTGTCCCCCATTAGCAAGCAAGATGGCGACCGCCTTTGCTCTTTAATAGGGGAAAGATGGCAGCAATAACACTTAATAAGGGTCGAAATGACGGGCCTATCCCCTTTATTAGGGAACGAGATTGTAGAAGTGAGCTTCCGTTGTTTAGGGGTCAAAATGGTGGTTCACAGTCGTATCGTTTGAACATGGAGAACAAAAAAGAAGAGAGAAGAGAAATAGAAGAAAAAATAGAGGAAAGGGGGTTAAAACGATAACGGTATACGATTGTCAGTGGTTTCAGAGACGTAGCGCTGGAGAACGCGCGGAGGAGGGGGGTTATAGAGTAAGATCCAGCGAGAGAGAGAGGGAAGGGAGAAAGAGATAGAAAGAGGGAGAAAGCTCGTGGATCGATATTCAAGGTGTGTGTCAGGGGACAAGATGCTGGATCGTTATCTGAGTAGTATGGTTGGAGCGTGTAGGGATGGGGGGGGGAGAGAGAAGAGTTTCGGATTTATGGAGGAGGAGGATGATAATGGGAAGCTGGGTGGGGGGACAAGAAAAATATTTCGGATCGTCATTAGAGACTGAAATTTCGGCGTCATGCGGTTAGGGGCTGAAAGATGGCGACTTGTGTTTGTGTTAGGGGCCCTGACATGACGGGCTCTTAGCGTTGAGGGTAAGATAGCAGTGTGTTGCGGTTAAAGCTTCCGAAGGCGGAGTACGGGGGGGGGGTAAGAAAACGAAGAAGAAAGAAAATTATTGAAAGGGCGGGGTTAGGGTTAGGGTTAGGGTCAAAAGAAAAGGATGAAGAATAAATGGAGGGGAGGAGCTGCTCAGAGAATAAGATGGGTTGTGGAGATTGAGGTCGGAGGACACTGAGTTAGGGCACTGGGCGGGGAGGTGGTTGAGCCGGGTTGTAGGGTAAAAGGGAAAAGGTACGGATGGGTGGGAAGAAAAGGAGTTAAGAATACGGAGCAAAAGAGATTCAGAGCATGCGGAATAAAGGGTTAGACGGAGTAAGAGATTGCTCTGAGGAAAAGAGAGCATAATAGGGGAAAAAGAATTGAAGCGTAATAATGGATTAAATAAAACAGAACATCGTGGTAATAGATAGAGACGATCTGATTGAAATAGATAGACAGATAGATAGATATGTGATCAGATTTAGATAAATACAATCAAATTAAGAAAAAAATGCGATCAATTCAAGATAGATAGAGCGGTGCAATCAATTTTCATATATAATGTTGTATATATATATATATATATATATATATATATATATATATATATATATATATATACTTACAACCGATATATATATATATATATATATATATATATATATATATATATATATATATATATATATATATATATATAAATGTTTAGAGGTACAGAATTTATATATGGTTTTAAATAAAATGGTAGGCGGAAGTTTCTCGAGAGCTCTTTCGGCTATCATCTCTGCAGGAGCAAATCGATAGCAATCTAAATAATATTGTGACGAAAATAAAGAGTTCTATAGGGGAACTTATTTAATGTGCCAACGTACGGGGGCATTAATTAAATTTATTTACGTTTAAAAAACGATTAAAAATGTTGGCACAACGAAGGAGAGAAAAAAAAAAGCGGGAGAAAAATTCAAAGTTCCCCAAAGAGAAACAATGCGTTTGATGTTTCCTTTTGCCGGCACAAAGAAGGTTGACGCACCGCGATAGAGACGGCCTCCAAAATCTTTAAATGGTTTTTGGAGTCCGCTCTATGTAGCACCTCGAACCAATCTATTTTATATCTATCGGCACAGCACGGGTTGTCAACCAAATGCTGGCCAATAGCAGAGTCCAAGGCTGCAGAAGGAGGGAGACCTCCGAACCCCATCCTCCCTTGTCTGATCTTCGATGGAACATGCTGGTTTATACGAGTCAAAAGGTGCAAGGATGTTCGGCCAACATAACCATCATCGCACTGGCATTTAAACTGATATACAATATTACTATTTTGGATGTAAGGCAAACTATCCTTGCGGAAAGACGGAAAATAAATTTAATTAATGCCCACGTACGTTGGCACATTAAATAAGTTCCCCTATAGAACTCTTTATTTTCGTCACAATATTATTTAGATTGCTATCGATTTGCTCCTGAAGAGATGATAGCCGAAAGAGCTCTCGAGAAACTTCCGCCTACCATTTTATTTAAAAAAAAAAAATATATATATATATATATATATATATACATATATATATATATATATATCGGTTGTAAGTAGATAGATAGATAAATAGTTAGATAGATAGATGGATATGTATGTAATGTATTACAAAAGCTCACGTGTTTTAATCCGGTATATATATATATATATATATATATATATATATATATATATATATATATATATATATATATATATATATATACATATATATATATATATCGGTTGTAAGTAGATAGATAGATAGATAGATAGATAGATAGACATGTATATAATGTATTACAAAAGCTCACGTGTTTTAATCCGGAATCGTAAGACCATATATATATATATATATATATATATATATATATATATATATATATATATATATATATATATATATATATATACAGTAAATTATAAAAAATATATATGGCAATTTAGCTACACAGAATATATATTATTATAACTTACTACCAAGCTCTACCTATGTATTGAGCACTGTTGAAGTAAAGTTTACGTATAAAATTATATTTTCGTATATTAATTTATGTGATTAAATGAAGTAGTAATGTGTATATATATATATATATATATATATATATATATATATATATATATATATATATTCTGGGTTATAGATATTCAAAAGTAAAAACTATCGAATTAAATGAAGTCGTTGATAGTCTTCAATGAAAAGAGCAGGATATTATTTTATTCAATTTAGGTAGCATTAGCTTTGTCTCTACAGTAAAATTACTGTTTCAGTATAAAATGAATGCATCATGCTACAGAAGCCTCTCTCGTGAAGTGAATTTTTACATCTAAAATTAAAATTAATACACTTTCCTTCTGGAAGCCTAATTAAACATTGTTATATTGATTTTATTGTAGAGACATTTGGTAATTTTCTTCACCTAAATTGAATAAAATAATATATATATATATATATATATATATATATATATATATATATATATATATATATATCATTATTGTTATTATTATTTTATGTATCTATTTTCGGTATTTACTTTAACATTTCTCAATAAGTTAGTAGGGTTAGATAGTTTTGAAAATCTGTATGGCAATTAAGCTACGCAGGATTTTCGTGTTTCATACTCGTAGGAGTACGTCAGCCTTTCACGAGAATCAACCTCGAAAAATCTTAATTGCTATATATTAATATTTTCAAAACTTCGTGTATATATATATATATATAAATATATATATATATATATATTTAGTAGAAATGGTAATTAATAAAAACTGAAGAAAGTGCTCAATACTGTTGTAGAGTAAATATGCGTTTTATTTTTTATTGCCGTATCTTTCTGTTAAGTTACATTCTTGTGAAGCTTCAGACGGCCAAAAAACGGCCGGGTAGCTGAAACAATAATGTAACTTAAAAGAAAAATACGGTAATAACAAATAAAACGTATATATATATATATATATATATATATATATATATATATATATATATATATATATATATATATATATATATTCGCCATTTGGTAATAAAGGTGGGTGCAGGATGGTTAGGAGGGAATTATTTTTATTTTTAATTTCGTTTTTTTTTATTTTATAGTTTATTTATTTAGTTTCTGGTTAGTTATTAAATACTCTTAGTATATTTCTCCCGGTGTTGAGATCCGGTTGTTTTTCATAAATATGGCTTCTAGTAATTTTAGTCGCCCTCTGCAATTGTTAAGGTATCAAATTTTGGTATTGTTAGTTAAGATAACCCCACCTTTATAACAAAAAAATACACCAAGCCTCAAAGGAAAAGAAAAGGAACTAGAAAAGAACTACAATCGCTCATGATGATAATCGGATGCACTTGAGAAGGATATGGCTTAACAACAACGTTTGGGCGCCATTCTATACGTAATGCCAGCCGAATTAAAAAAAACACCTCATGAATGGAAAAGATATCCAGAAAAATCGGAAAAAAGAATTACTCTGACGTGTTCAATCAGACGCGCTTAAAATACGTGTTTGTGTCTGCCATATATTTAGGAATGTGTATATGTTTGTATATATTTAGGAATGTGTATATGTATGCATATATATATATATTAATTTTTTTTATTTTATTACCGTTTTATCTGTTTGGCTACGTATGTTTCTGATGTTGGACCATGTTTATGATCCGACCGTTTTGTCAGGCCTCGCAGAAGTGGTTGTTAGTCAAAAAATGTGTTTTTAAGAAAAAAAAAAAGAAAAGAAAAGGGGAAGGGGAGTGGCGGGTGTTGACAATATTTCAGTTTTGAAGGTTAAAGATACATTCGATTGTATTGTGTGTGGGGGTAGCAGATTGAGGTAGGCGTGGGTGGAGATATATGGATATAATGAGAGGGAGGTGGAGAGAGGATGATAAAGAGAAAAGTGGGGGGTAAGGAGATGAGGGGGTAGAAGTTTCAATATTTTTGTTTTAAATTTAAACTGGCGTTTGGTTTTTTCGCAAGGTATATTAAATAGGTGGTAGAGGAAGAGAGAGAGAGGTAGAACGAGAGAGAAAGAAAAGTAGAGCGAGAGGGAGAGAGAGGGGGAAAGGGTTAGTGTAGATGTCATTTTTTTTTTACACGTACGATGTTCATTTAAAGGTTTGTCGTTGCACGTTGGCTAGTTCCTTGTCGTTATAATGGATTTATTTTATATTACATAGGTTAACACACGCGCACATTCGCATGCATACATATATATACATATGTACATTTCTAGGCAACCACATACAGACACATACGTACACGCAGCCATATATAAACAAAATGCAGACGTATATGGGTTCATAAGTAGACATACACATACACAATTCTCATACATATATGTACACTCATAAAAGTATATAGGCATATATACACATATATATGCATATGTATACACACAGGCCCACTTATATAAGTATATGTGGAGATAAGGTCTTAAGTAAGAAGCAGATGTACATACGCACATACATGCATACACATAAATATGCATCCACTCTTACACACGTATATGCAATTACATAAATATAGATATTAATAAGGGTTAGTAAAATTATAAGCACGTAGACACATATAGGTACATACATACAATCATATACACATATATATATATACATATAAATATATACATACATACCTATATACATATTCATATATGTACAGATATGTCCAAATTTATACTAAGTAAATAAGGTAAAGTTAGGACAAATAGACAATAATACATAAATAAATAATAATTATATAATATATATATATAAATATAAAATTTAAAAATTTTAAATTTTAAAATTGTAAGAAAAGATTAAAATTAAAATTAAAGAAAGTAAGCAGATGGTTGTGGTTATATTGCGAGGTTAGGCAAATGCATCGCAAAGTTTCCATATATATATTAGGTGGACCCCCAACCTGGTGCAGTTGGCATATACATACATAAATACATACATGCACATATACACACATACATATGTATATACATATGCATACATACATATAACATATATACACATATATACACAGACATGCACCTACCTGTACCAAGCAAATGAGGCAAATCTAGGAAAAGAAGGTAATTAATAACAGATAATAATAATGATAATAACAGATAATAATAATAACAGATATTAATAATAATAATAATAATAATAATAATAATAATAATAATAATAATAATAATAATAGATAAATAAATAGATAAATAAATAAAAATAAAGAAATTACGGGTACAGTTAACGAGGAGAGGCCGGGTAGAGTCATTGAAAATTCGCCCACATATAGGGTGGGCCACCAACCTTGTGCTTTGGACAATGGCTCCGTTTGATTTCACTTTCAGTGCTAAATACATCGCTGATACAGGCACACATACATATATATATATAAACACAAATTTGCATATAAACTCAGGTAGGAGCTGTATCCGCACACAGATGTTCAGCCATGCAAATCTGCAGAGACACATGTATATATGTAGATGCGAACAACTACATGCACGCAAACACACATCCGTGCTTACGGACACAGATATACTTATATCCACACATGCATCCATATACGATACACGGACGCACATTCCCACATGCGCGCATACAGAAACGCTCATACAAGCAAACATAAGGATATATACACACATACACACACATACACACACATACATATATATACATATATACATACATATATATATACATACACACATACACACACGCATATATATGTGTGTGTGTGTGTGTGTGTGTGTGTGTGTGTGTGTGTGTGTGTGTGTGTGTGTGTGTGTGTGTGTAGGCCCAGTTAGACAAATATAAACGAAAATACATGCACGAATCTCCAGTGAGATGTAGATGTATATGCACACACACACATACCCGCACGCACACACATGCATTCCTATATCCATATATAGAATTATACAACTATACATATTGAGAAAAGCAGATGGCCTCACACATACATTGACATATATACATGCATATACACAGAGACGCGCACATCTACGCTAAGCAAGCAGAATTAAAGTTATGGTTGCTGGTTTAATTTTTAGGGGTCTGTATTGATTTGCTTGGCTCATTGGATATGGATTAGTTTATAGTATCTAGAGAAAAAAAGGGGTATATATGCACATACAGATATCCATACAAAATAAAGTTGCCACATATGTATACCCATATAGGTGTAGGGAGTTTTAGTAGTAATTAGTAAGTGGGTGGGGGTGGTAGTATTCATGGGTAGACGAATGTGTAAATGGGTAAGGTAGTATAGAGTATAGGGAGAGTTGAGTGAGGGGATTTGGCTGTGTTAATGTTACAGTAATTGGGTGTAAGCGGTAGATTGAAGTATTGTGTGTATTATTCCGTGAGTCCAAAAAGGATGTTGTCTGAAGGGTGTTTCAGAAGGGCGTATAATTTCTAAGGAGGTGGGATTTGTAGTGCCGACAGTTTATGATGGTTTCATGTTTTCTATTTAGTAATTTGTGTCTATCTTTAAAACTGAATATAAAAAGTTTTTCGTTTAGGCAGAGAAGGCATGGGGAGTTTAATGATTTACATACTTTAGATTTTTTAAGGATTTCCCACTTAATGGTTGGTGTAAGGTTATTTTGGATTAGATCTAGATATTGAGAGTTTAGTGAGATTTTGTAAGGGTAGTTGGGGTCTGTGAAGGAGCATTTATGTACTCTAAAGTGGCTTTGTTTTTATTTATTTACGCATGCTCAAATTTTTTAAACCGGAACTCCAAAAACGGATGGACGTGCAAACGCCCAAGCAAGACAATTTAAGTTTAATATTATAACATATATAGATTCTTACGTTATTTTATATTTGTATGTATACTAGCTAAAGATAATTTATACGTCTAATTTTACGAACAATGTATAGTTTTTTAAATTGATAACTATTTTCTTTAATTGCAAATTTGGAAACTACCGGTTGTAAATGCCAAAATGAATCTTTGGAATAAACAATACATTTGTATAACAAAAATATTTTGTATCATAAAATTTTTTTTCTGTAATTTATTTAAAATTAGTCGCTTCTGAAAAAACCCCTATATATGTATGTATGCAGGTATATATATATATATATATATATATATATATATATGCGTGTGTGTGTGTGTGTGTGTGTGTGTGTGTGTGTGTGTGTGTGTGTAAAAGAGATTTAGAAGGCTGTCACAGTGCGAGGAATGAATTAGAGTCGCTGTTGGTAAGAGGAGACAAGAACAAGTGGCGATTTACAAATCAATAAGTACATACATATATATATATATATATTATATATATATATTTATTCAGTTGTATGGTAAAATGTCTTACTTTATAGATATATATATATATATATATATATATATATATATAAATGTATTATCAAATTTTATTTAAACAAAGTTACATTGTTACAACAATAAAAAGGCTATTTCGATCAAACCATTGATCTCATCAGGTAATCCTTCCGTTCAGGTGGCATGGATGCAAATCATTGAAATAATAAAAATTTAGAAACCTTTATTTCTTTCATGTATATATATATATATATATATATATATATATATATATATATATAAGTAGAATGGCTGTCCTATGTGAGTATAAACAATAAACATATATTTTTGAATTTTAATGTTTTTTTTTACTTTTAAGCTATAAACTATAATTTCGATGGCTCTCCCTTAAATCATAGTTATAATTTCTCTCTCTCTCTCTCTCTCTCTATATATATATATATATATATATATATATATATATATATATATATATATATGCATATATATATACATATATATGCATATATATACATATGCATATATATGTATGTATATATATATATATATATATATATATATATGCGCTTAAATATGTACATTTAATTCATACAGATTTTGTATATATTCTTATCGGATTAATTCTGTATTGATTAATATATAATAACGATTTCATAGGTTTAAAAAGTAGAAATATGACGGTTGCCATCAGTGTGAATCGGAACCTAAACATATAGCTCTCCAGCAACATTTGTTACCATCTGATCTTACCTATATATACACTTACACGTATGTAAGCGTAAAACGCAACGTTGTTAAACTTAAAACATGGCGTTGTTAAAGGTATAAATGTGCATTTTCGCATCCGCAGAAGTAAAACGTTCAGTCGACTTACGACAGCCGAGTTCCAATATTGTTTTTCAATTTTGTCACCTTAGCAGCTATTTTTTCCGGTTAACAATTAGATCGAATGTGGTTCACAAGTCCAAATCCTCTATATATCAAATTTTAAATCTGCAGACCAAAAATTGACAAAATAATTTGGAAGCAACCGTTCTGTACACAAGCAGATAAAGGCACACACACACACACACACACACACACACACACACACACACACATATATATATATATATATATATATATATATATATATATATATATACTGCGTGTCAAATTATTAACGAGATAACATTTTTTGATCAGTTTCAGTATCAAAAGCTTCGGAAACGTTGGCAATGCTGAGCTGCGCTTACTATGAAACTTTCGTATTGTTCCACGCAATGTAAACAACTTGCCATCGTAATTGCTGAATCTACGGTATTTGAGGTGTGTCAAATTATTAACAAGGCAGTTTGTTCTGTCAATAAAATGGGTCGAAAAGTTGGATTGAGTACTTTTCAAAAGAGTCCTATTACAGAACAGCAAGCAAAAGTTAAAATTACCCTCGAAATATCGAAAATGATAGGAAGGTACCATCAAACTGTGAAGAACTTTGTCAAGGACCCTACAAAGGTACGCAAGAGGGCTGATCAAGGTAAATCGAGAGTTTTTTCATGCCGTTCTCTACTCCAAATTAAACGTGAAGTTTTAAGGACTCCGGGTAGACAAGTCGAGAGGTTTTTGACCAAGTCGGATTAAAGAATGTCTCAAAAAGTACTCGATGTCGCCTTCTGAAATAAAATTAAAGCAACATCACATACAAAACCGATTGAAATGGGTAGAGGACAACATGAAAACGGATTTTTCCAATGTTTTGTTCACGGATGAAGTGCGTGTCACTCTTGATGGCCCAGATGGCTGGAGCAAGGGATGGGTCCTAGTTGGATGACATCGTCATCAGCGTTTAAAGCGCCAACAATGTAATGGTGGGATAATGATTTGGGCTGGGATTAACGCAGGTACTTTAGTTGGCCCATGGAGAGTCCCAGAAGGCGTAAAAATGACGTCAAATGCTTACATGGCTTTTCTGAAAGAGAACTTTGTACCATGGCTGAAGAAGCAAAGGTTGACGTTCAGAAGAACCATTATTTTTATGCAGGATAATGCTCCCTCGCATGCAGCAAACAAAAACAAAGAGTATTTGCAACAACTGGGGTTCTCTGGGCGACGGAAGACTGAGTGGTCTGCAAATTCACCAGATTTGGACCCAAATGAGAACCTTTGGAGTATCATGAAGCGACGCCTCTATGCAAGTGAACGCCAATTTAAGAGCAAAGATGAGTTGTGGGATGCTATCCAAGAGCTATCGCGAGGAATAACTGTTGACGAAATCACAAATTTGACTAATTCTGTGGACCAACGTCTTTTACATTTTTCATAAAAAAAGATCGCATATCCCCCACTAATTATGTCAACGTAGAAATTGCTATATAGTTATTGTGTTCTAAGGATTTTTCCTAGTTCATTTGATGTGTGAATATTATTTCAATAAACACATTATGGGTATATTGTGTTTTTTCTCAACCTCGTTAATAAGTTGACACACTGAAATCAACAGATATTCCTATCTGTTGCCATAGTTTCGTTAATACTACTTTAAATACTTTTAATTGAATAGGATCATAAGCACTTTCTCAAAGTTTCATGGATTTTTATTCACTCGTTCCATAAATATTTAAAAAAATATAAACTCGTTAATAATTTGATACGCAGTGTATATATGTAGAGAGAGAGAAAGAGAGAAAGAAAGAGAGAGAGAGAATGTGCGGAAATTTCTCGAGAGCTCTTTCGGCTATCATCTCGTCAGGAAAAAATGGACAGCATGCAAAACAATATCAATATTGTCCAACGCTTCGGTGTTCTCTGTTAGACACAAATCCCAAGAAATAGTCTTTTGTATTCCAAGTAAGAATACGTCTTGTTTGAGGTGTGAAAGAGTAAAAAGCAAAAAAAATAAGTGCAAAATCATTTTACGCTTAAAAGTTGCGTTGTTGTTGTTATTATTATTATTATTATTATTATTATTATTATTATTATTATTATTATTTTTATTTTTATTAAATAGTTAGTAATCAAATTTTCAACCATAAACAAAATAAGACTTGTGATGTTGAGAAAACTAAGAAGTGGGAGGAATATAAGCATCAGGGGAAGTAATTGTCTTCTGGTTTGCAGCATATTTTCTTTTCGATCTTGGATATTAGGTGTCAGCGAGTATCAGACCGCGAAAAGGATATATTCGTTTGTTTCTAAGATGTGTATATTTGCTGATCACGCCACTCTCTATAACAGGCACGAGGGGAAAACAAATGAACACATGTCTAAGGTAATGGCAGAAACACTAGAGTAATACCTCCAATCTGTAGTGGAATAGGAACAAAAATGGATGGTCACATTCAATGCTGCCAAGACTAAACTTGTTTCCTTCAATAATTACAAGAAACCTTCTCTACCACCAATAGCAATGGCCAAGAACACATTACCCGAAGGACTTCTTTTAAGCTCCTCGGCCTAACGTTTACAGGGAACATGAACTGGAATAGATACATTGAGAGTATTGCCAAGGCTGCTGCGAAGAAGGTGGGCTCTCTCTACCGTGCTAGAAAGCTACTTACGCCTGAAAGTATCCTGTACTTCTATAAGACCACCATTCGCCCATGTATGGAGTACTGTTGTCACATTTGAGCTGGTGCATCTACTACTTGTCTCTCACTCCTGGACAGGGTTCAAAAGAGAGTCGCCAACCTAATAGGTCCTGAACTGTCATCTAGACTTCAGCCTCTGACCCATCGACGAAATGTTGTATCCCTCTGCCTGTTCTACAAGTACTTTAATGGTGAATGTTTCGACGAACTACAAGCACTTGTACCCCCTCGACGTGAATACACCCGAAAAAACCGACACGCAGTTAAATACCACCCCTCCACAGTAGAGATCCCTAGGTATAAGAAAGCCTTCTACTCCAATAGTTTCTTCCACAGAACCACTAGACTTTGGAACTCCCTTCCGGGATTCTGCTTTCCCAACTGTACTGATATGCAGAAGTTCAAGTGTAATGTGAAAAGACATTTTATTGCTCATTCCCCTTCATAATATCCCTGTAACTTATGGTCCCGAAAGTAGCCCCCTACTTTCAAGTGTCACTGTGCCTTGTTTCGAGTGAAAATTGAATTAAAAATTATTTTTTTAATTTTGGAGTGGTCTTTGCTACAATTCGATTAATAATCTAGTAGTTTGTCTTACTAAACGGGTGTTCCTGGTCGGAAATAGTAATATCCTTACTGTAAGGCTTGCGGCGTACGTTTCGACATTATTCCCAGGCGGTTCCACCAGTCGGTATTCATACCTTAATCAGTCAATCATATTTTTTTATGACAAGAAAAAAAAACAGTCTCTAATAATATACATGAAATCACAAAGTTTTTCAACAATTGATTATCTATGCAAGATGATCACGTGATGTTTTGCTGCTTAAAAGTATTTTGAATGTTTCACAAGAAAAAAATATCAGCAATTCCTTGAAAGAAGTTTGTACGCAAACGAATTGTCGAAAACAAACTAATTTATTATTTAACGTGTGCCCCCATCAAGCAGTAAAATCCTACCCTTTCAATGTTGAGATCCCTAGATGCCGGAAAGCCTTCTACTCTAATAGTTTCTTCCTTTAGGCCCCTAGACTTTTAAATGCTCTCCCAGTGTCCCACTTCCCTCACTACTGATTAATTCAAGTTTAAATGTAATGTGAATAAACATATCGCTGTTCAACTCCCCACAGTCCTATGTTAGATAAATAGTAGTATATTACGTTCCAAATAACAACATGTCTTGTTTGAGATGGTAAAATATATAAAAAAAAATTAATTAAAATAATAAAGTCAAATATATTTCTATTATACAGAAATTTCATTTATTTCTAATCTTCAAAGCAATAGCAAATTCTTTCATGCCGTAAAGTAAAACAGGCTTTTCGAGCATCTTGGCAGAGTATAAGTGCCAGTTTACGAAGAAAACGGAAATTATCTTTGGTAATATTAAATAAGCCTATTTTTTCTTTAACTGTTTTTTTTTTTTCATTGCCTTCACTGTGTACTTCGCACCTCTGTTGATATACATTGGATTTCATCTTAAATGAATTCCGAAGCAGACGCCATCCATCAGCACATTTAACTGACGCAGATTACGCAGACGATCTTGCTCTGTTCGCGAATCACACTGTTGATGCGCAAACGCTGTTATGTAAGCAAGAAAAGTCTGCAAATGACATTGGTTTTTACGTTAATGCGGATAAGACAAAGTGTATGACTTTCAGTGCGAAGTTGGAGGTCAAAGCTCTAGATGGGACAGCATTGCAAGAAGTCACCGAGTTTACTACATAGATTCCACGGAGAGAAATATCAAAATTTTCATCTGAAAAGCATGGCTTGCATAAGCTACAGTCAGTATGGATTTCAAGGCTAACTGACAAACTAAAAAGGCAGTTCTTCAGAGCAATGGTGGAGTATGTTTTTGTTTACGGTGCTACAAACTGGACACTCAAAACAAAATTAGAAAAGAAACCTAGACAACACGCACACCCGTATGCTACGAACAGTGTTAAATATATCTTGACAAGATCATCCCACGAAGCAGCATCTTTATGGCAACCTACCTGCCATATCTACTTCCATCAGAGAGCAATGTCTATGATTTGCTGGTCACTGCCAGAGGAGCAAGCAAGAGCTTGTGAGAAATGTATTGCTGTGGGCTCCACGACACAGTTGCATGAGCGTGAAACGACTTAGACCCGCACATCCAGCAAATTGCAACTGTGACCCTGAAGATATGAGGCAGTTAATGGAAGACAGGGAAATCTGGAGAGAGAGAGAGAGAGAGAGAGAGAGAGAGAGAGAGAGTCACATTAGTTTGGACAAGGAGCTCGACCAGGTAAAGATAGATAGACTTGAATCTAACAAACTGACAGATAATAGTAGAAATACTAAAATCACCTAGCACAATATAGGGTTCTTTTAAACGTATAAGTAAATCTATGCAAAAAGCCACATGATATTTGCATTTTAAAAACAGTAGATTTATTATGAATGACTAGTTTATCTATTATATAAATCTCAACTGTCTGTTTGTGTTTCTGTTTGTGTGTATGTATGTATGTATGTATGTGTGTATGTATGTATTATGTATGTATGTATGTATGTATGTATGTATGTATGTATGACAGACGCGACGGATTCGGACGAGATTGGTAACGTTTTGAAGCTCGACATCTCGGACGATAAATATCGAAAAATTGGCCAAAAAATATTAATCCCTTCACCCTCAACAGGGCAGTTTTTGCGTCGTCATTTTTGCAAGTTATTCTTCCTTTTCAATTTACTATGCTTAATTTCGACGCTGTTGACTTCCGTTCGCGCGATGGTGACATCGACTAAGACGTCATGTTTTTTTTATTTTTATTTTGTTTTATCTACCTTCTTTTACGTAAGCTATTCTGGTCAAGTAAATAAGGGAAATTTTAACACTTGTTCAGACTATATATATATATATATATATATATATATATATATATATATATATATATATATATATATATATTACATAGTTGCTACACTGAACATGCTAATGTTTCGGAATGATTGGTTTATTAAAAAAAAACAATGAGTCTTCGTCTGGCAATAGAAATTCCGCTATTCATCATAGCTGATTCTACATATGCATAAAAATATTATACTCTGCTATATTTTATCGAACACTCTTCATAACCTACTTCCCCCCTCGTCAAACTTTCACAAGAAACACTCGTCTAGCTGAAAACACTATCAATAATTCCCCTCACTCTTTATCTGTGCCTAAACCTAAACGTAGATTCCATGAACAAAGCTTCTTTCTTAGAACTGCACGCCTGTGGAATTGTCTTCCGTTTTCCTGCTTTCCGGCTAACTACAATATGGTTGTGTTCAAGTCTAACGTAAACAAGTTCTTGAAGAGCTGTTCCATATAAGTTAACAAATTTACCGAATTCCCATTACTAATGATTACTATATTATCCAATTTCTACTGTACACTCTTTAACCCTTATCGTCGAGTGGCCTCTTGGCCTTGATAATGTGGTGATGCCTGTGTAAACAAAAATATTTTTTAAAATAACCTCGTTTTAATTCATGGGTTTTATCTCCGTAATACCTTTAATTTGGCATATATATATATATATATATATATATATATATATATATATATATATATCGGGGGATCATTTTACGTTTCTGTTGTAGAATTAATGCTGCCTTTTCTTGGTCTTTATCTCTTTCCTCAATTATGATTCCATCATCTTACCTACTCATCTTTTCACCATTTTCCCTTCTGAGTTTTCACTTTTAATCTTGTCTACTTTAGTTTTGTTTTGTTTGCTATTTTAGTTTTGCTTTTCTTTCTCTTTTATTTTGTATTTATAAGTTATTTTCTTCTTATATTACTCTTTTCTTTTCCATGTCAAACACTTGCCCTCCTACCATCAACAGTTCATGCCCAAGAGACAATGATTACGAAAGATAAGAAAACCTGAGAATTGAGAAAGGCACGAAGACGAAAAGAAAAAACACAAATAATATATATATACGTGTGTGCGTCTGTGTGCATATTTATATATGTGTTTGTATGTATGTGTGCATATGTATATATATATATATATATATATATATATATATAATATATATATATATATATATATATATATATATATAAATATATATATAAACGTTCAAGCGAAAAGATGAGGCGTGAGAGGTATCGGTTCAGGCGAAGTAAATTGAGGCAAAAAATAGAAAACATTAAGGGGTTTACATAAAGAATTGTAGTTCCGGAAGTAGTGCAAAGCAAGACGGTGACTTACCTTTTTATAACCAAGTCCTGTTCCGGAAGTTAAGGAAGAATAATAATAAAAAAAAAATGGCGGAAATTATTGGCTGCTTTTGTGTGCGAGAATACAAGTTTTTTTTTCTTCTTTTCTACCTTTGTCTTCGCTCTTTTCACTCACTACATTTCCATCTCCGTTCAATCATTATGGTATTCTAGCTCCTTTTATCGCGTTCTCTTGTTCTTTCTCATATATAACTCTTGGACATTTACTCTTTTGTTCGTTTATTTATTCCCCGACCGTCTTTATACACATCTTTTTTGTCTTGTCTTCTTACTTTTATCTCATTCTCTGATGCTGTCGCAGTCGCGTGCTGGCGGAGACACATCTATGCATACAGGTAAAGTACAGACTGGTTAGGCAATTTACTCATGTGTGTGTGTGTGTGTGTGTGTGTGTGTGTGTGTATGTGTGTGTGTGTGTGTGTGTGTGTGTGTGTGTGTGTGTGTGTGTGTGTGTGTGTGAATGTACTTACGTTTTTGTGATTTGAGTGAATGTAGATGCCATAATATGTGTGTGTGCGTATCCACATATTCACACTTACTCAAACCACGCAAGCGTATGGCTTATATATAAACATATATATATATATGTGTGTGTGTGTGTGTGTGTGGGTGTGTGTGTGTAGTTATATATATATATGTTTATATATCGATTAGGGAACACGAGCGTGTATATATACATATATATGTACATATATGGATATACGTTTATGTGATTTGAGTAATTGGATAACTTCATGTATATACACACACACACACATATATATATATATATATATATATATATATATATATATGAGTGTGTGTGGGGGCATGTATAAGTCATTCACACTCACTCAAACAACACAAGCGTACACCTTTATTTATATATATGCATAACAGTACACTTTGCTACTATTTCCATATATATATACATAAGTGTACACCTTGCTACTTTATCTATTCATACATACATATATATCCAACTATATATATATATATATATATATATATATATATATATATTTATATATATATATACACACACACGTTTGTGCGGTTTGAGTGTAGTTTTAAAACTTCCTCCCAAATCAAAGAAGAAAAAAATAATAAGTGAATACTACAGAGATAAAAAGAATTAAAACAAAAAATAAAAGCTGGTAGAATAAGAACGCGAATAAATAACATGGCGGCCATCTTTGTTTCTTTAGGTCACGTGTATGTTTCACTTCCGGAATAGCTTCACATTCAAAGAAGCAGGAACGGAGAAAAAGAGTGAGACGGGAAAAGCTGGCGATCTAGCCTAGCCTGAAAACGCTGTGGAAAAATATCATTGTGATGCCACGAAGAAAATCTGGCCATTATCCAAGAACAGTGAAGGTTCCTCTCGTCTCTTTCCGTAGAGTTAAATGGGAAATATTTATGGGAGAATGAAATTCATAGAAATAATAAAAGATGCATAAAAGAAAAGCGATGTAAAAGTCTGCGCATGCTATGATAGACAACCTCTTAAGAATACGTTATGAATCGTAAAAAGGATGATACCGAATTAACGCTCGCTAGATTAGTTACATCGGGTAAATTGTCAGAGTATGCACGTGTAATTATTCCCTACAATCAAAGCACATTAATCTTTCAGTGGTTCTTTGCAATATTCCCGTCATCAATTTTTAATACTAATGTGACACTGTTTATCAAGATCCTATGACACTCGAGGTTAAGAGTTAATGAGATTGTCGGTTAGAATAGGGAAGTCATTACGAGAGGATTTAAAACGATGGATTAAATTGATTTTTCCAATTATTTGTTTACATTAGACTTCGAAACGACTGCGTTATCGGCGGTTGGGAAGTAGCATCATTATATTTTGTGTCATAGATGTTGTTTTCTAGGAAATAAACTTTATTCGTGGAAGTTTCTTTGTTTTTTTTTGGGGGGGGTCTTTCTTTTTTATTTTTTTTTTTTTTTTTGCGTGTATATGTGTGTTTTTTGTTTTGTTTTGTTAGCACAATTGTTGAGCCAGACAAATGTTGAAATTTTTTTTTTTTAACTCTTATAACCTCTTTATTAATAAAATATGAGCAGCAGCACTATGAAGCGTTGTCGATATTTAATTATTTTACTCATACAGAAAGAGAGAAACTAATATACTTCGCCGTGATTATAGCCAGGCAGGTTCTTGCTGCTGAGAGATGAGCAAGTATTGGAGCTCAGTCGAGCACTTGCCATGAACGTAATTATCCAGTAAAGAGAGATTAGCAGCATCACTTCTGTGTCTCATTTCATATGTGTTTATATTTACCTAATTACACATTGGGTATATTTTAATCCCGTGAAAAAATGCATATAAAAAAATAATGAATCAATTTAATAGAATTTCGAAGTATTGAAACGTTTTTAGCAGGTTGAATATTTTTACATTTCAATTGTTTAAAATTTCTGTATTAATAAAATTTTTATCTGTATAACAATGGATAAGAGATACGCCTTCAAATGCAGCGTTCTTGGGTTCGATACTCGTGGGAATAAAACAATGTTCAAGGCAGCTCTTGATATAAGATTATAATGAAACATGCGGACCTGTGAAAATTCCACAGCAGACTCTTTCATATGTAATATATGGATGTTGGCATTCTGTGGATGTTCAGCATACATGGAGACGCTCTGATATTATTGTAGCTCTTTTGTTAAAACTGCAAAAGTATTTTCTAAGCTAGCAGGGACGCTCGGCGTAGTCCGATCGTAAAATTCGTTTAAATATGATATTTTAATCTATGCAGATTTCGTATATATTATTATAGAGTCAATTTTCTATTGATTCTTATATATTATAAAGTTGTGGTTTCAAAAATAAAAAAATCTATATATCCATACGACTTTGGTGCAATAGCTTGAATCGAAACCGAAACCAAAACTTAGGAAGAATATATATATATATATATATATATACATATATATATATATATATATATATATAATTAGTGGAAATGGTAATTAATAAAAACTGAAGAAAGTGCTCAATACTGTTGTAGAGCAAATATGCGTTTTATTTTTATTACCGTATCTTTCTGTTAAGTTACATTATTTTTTCAGCTACCCGGCCGTTTTTTTTTGCCGTCTGTAGCTTCCTCAGACTTTTAGAAAAATTTCTGTAAAAAGTCTGAGGAAGCTACATACGGCCAAAAAAGAACGGCCGGGTAGCTGAAACAATAATGTAACTTAACAGAAAGATATGGTAATAAAAATAAAACGTATATATATATATATATATATATATATATATATATATATATATATATATATATATATATATATATATTGAGTTCGATCAGCTATAATCAAAACCGAAACCAAAACTTATAAAGAATTCTTAGTAAAAGTTTTTATTACAAGAAATGAAAAGTCATAACAATAAAACGACAGCCACTCGGAAGAAAATGATGTAAGCGTGACACAAAATAACACTCACGCTATCGTATTAATATATGGATAAGAATTCTGAATGCAAAAAGAATCTGCTGATTCATCTTTATATTTATCAATTCTTTTAGCCATTGCTTTGAATGGCATTTTCCTATGTTGCATTATAAGAATTTCCATATAGTGTTGATCAATAGCCTAATATCGATAGTATATATTCGTATGATTATTAACAGACTCTCGTTCCATCAGCCATGAGTGTGTTGGAGTCCTAAGTAATTCGCAATTCTATTTTAAGTGTCGCCCGCACTGAGGATTCGACCTTCAACCTTCAGAAAGGAGAAAGTAACTCCTGAAACTGAATTTTGACAAGTACTTTATCCACGACACTACGGGTTCTTGCAGAACAGAAGTCTGAAGAATCCAAATGATGCAAATAATCAATACTCATCTCATAAATCTAGAAACGAATTATCGATTAACATATCTTTAAATTTAAGTAATATAGAAATAGGATTTATCAATATTTTAATGGTGAGTGCTCTTCTCTGACGAACTGCAAACACTTGTGCCCCCACGACGTAGACACTCTCGACAAACCTGACAGACAGCTAAATCCCACCCCTTCACATTAGAGATCCCTAGATGTAAAAGAGCTTTCTGCTCCAATAGTTTCTTCCCCAGAACCGCTAGACTTTGGAATTCCATTCCAGGTCACTGCTTCCCCAACTGTACTGACATGCAGACGTTCAAGTGTAACGTGAACCGACATCTTCCTGCCCGACTCCCTAAATAGTACCCCAGTAGCTGTTGCCCCTGATAGTAGCCCCTACACCAAAGTGACAATGTGCCTTGTTTAGGGCGAAAATGTAAAAAAAAAATCTATAGAAATGCCACAATGTAATTTGTAGAAATAAAGAATGTTTAAAGCTTTAAATGATAGGTGCTTTTATTTTTATTCTTTTTTTTTTTTTTTCATTTGCATCCTCGGGAGTTATTACTTTGTAAACGTGGTTACTGAGTTCCAAATATGGGCATAATAGAATGTACAGTAATTTGAGTGACAAAAAAGTCCAAAGGTTTGTTTCCATTAAAAATAAATACTCTATACAAGCAGTGATAAACACTGGACAAACATTAAGATCGGATAACTCTAATGTTATTTTAACTCGCGTACAATTTCATGCAATAAAACTAATAAAATACTTAAAAGGAAATTCGAAGCATTGGAACTGTTTGAGCAGGGGATTACAACGCAATTGTTGAGGCAAACAAATGTTGACATTTTTTTTTTACTCTTATAACCTTTTTATTAATAAAATATCAAATAATTTTTTTGTGGTTTTCAGTAATCAATAAAATTTCATTTTAACTCTATATTGAATTTTTATTTAAAAAAACTATTTCACCAAATTTAAAATAAATTTTAATTACAAAATTTTACATGAAAAAGATTTTATGTGACTTATACTAGTATGTATACACGCACGCATGTATGTAGGAATGCATGTGCGTATACATGTATGTGTGTGTATGGATGACAGTTTGTATGCATGTGTGTATGCATGACAATTTGTATGTATGCATGTATGTATGCATGTATGTATGCATAAATTTATTAAATATGCGTGTATATATACATATGTATTTATGAATACATGTATGCATGTATTTATGCATATATGTGTATATGCATATATGTATTCATGAATTTATTAAATCTGCGAACATATATACGTTTGTATGTATATATCTTGGTAGTTCCTTATCAAGTGACGTCACTCTTGATGTGGAAATAAGACAGAGAATCAGCAAGACATCAGAGGCATTTGGAAGGTTACAAGATAGAGTTTGGTCTTATGGTGATCTACACCTGACAACCAAAATGTCAGCATATAAAACATGTGTATTGCCGTCCCTACTCTATGTCTCTGAAACATGAACCTTGTACCAGTCACATATAGGACTGCTCGAGAATTTTTATCAGCACTGCCTTGGACACATTCTTGGTTAAAAGTGGGGTACTTTCCTCCCTGATACATATGTATTAAATAAGGCCAAAACAACAAGAATTGCTACCATTTTTATTAAGAACCAGATGCGTTTGGGCTGGTCATCTTGTCCGGCTTGATGACTATCGACTACCAAAACATTTGTTTTATGGTTAGCTCCTTTTGGCGAAAGATCCCAGCACAAGCCCAAAAAACGTTTTTTTGTTTTGTTTTTTTTTTGTGATAGCATCAAGGAGAGTCTGGTGAGTATTCATGTTCCTGTTGACAGTTGGGAGTCATTAGCGTATGGTCGCAAGCAGTGGAGGGTACTGATATGCAGATGCGCAGAACACTTTGAAGCAACCAAGAGAGGCCGAGTGAGACCCAAGAAAGCACGTAGGAAAAGTCAAATCTTGCCGCCCAATTATGAAGATTTTGGATGTGAGGTGTGTGACCGGGCTCCTTTGTCCAAGGCAGATATCGTTAATTGATATGAAAGTGCACGATGGTACAGGTTCAGTTGCTGTTGGTTTCATCCGAACCAATGATCGTCTTCAGTGTCTTGTCTGCTTGAGGGTGTGCAAGTGAAACAGGCGTATTTTTTTTTTATTACCTCTACTAATTGTATTCCTATGTGATATAATTCCGAAATTAGAAACAAATTTTACAAGTATTAATTTTTTCTAATTCTTTTAGATGGAAATTAATTATTTGCATCATTGGGGCATTTGTGATTACTGTTCTCACTTTTAGTGGGGTCTCCAAAGTTTTTGAATGAGGAGGGGGAAATATATCTCTCCTGTATCAAAGAACCCATTTAAATATATATCAGCATCTATAAGATAATTATATTAGTTTATCTATCTGTTGCAATAGGTGCTTTCTGAATTTTTTAGATCAGGATTGATTATTTGGAATATTCAGACTACTGTTCTCATCTTGAATGTTATTTTCACAACGTTTTGGTGGATGCAACCTCCGACCTTCTTCATGTATATCTTTTCAGGTGATGATTGATAATTCGTATTATTTGGATTCTTCAGACTACCGTTCTGATCTTGAGTGTCATTTTGCACAACATTTTGGTTGATGTAACCTCCGACCTTCTTCAGGTGTATCTTGACACAGGAATCTATCTGTCGAACTTTTACAGATTCCCGAGTTAGATAGAAAAATTCTCGAGCTCGGCAAAGACATGAAGAAGGTTGGATTTTACATCGTTGTGAGCATAGCACTCATGATGAAAACAGCAGTCTGGATAATCTACATATTTTGTACCTTTTGACAAAAGAAAAAAAAAATATCATAGACCGGAAATCTAGTTTCTTTTATTTTTATCTCCTCAGTTTGTTAGGCACTTTGGGGATATTTTGGGGAGAATAAATTCAACACGAGGGAAACAGCCACAGTAACGACTACTGAGTGATCAATTGACCATCTGCATTATTGACATGTAGAGAGGCGGAATTACTGAACTCTCAGTAGAAAGTATTTATTTTTATTCTGGTGTCATTACTTTTCATCCTATTTCTCCTCATACAGAATCTATAACCTCCTGCTGTAGTTCACCATTTCTCCCGTTTTATTTTGATAAATGAAAATCACAAAACGAATATGCTCGAACATATCGACCGAAATATCTTAATCCAGTTTTAATGATGTGTTTGTGCCCTTATTTCTACTAGCACACACACACACACACATACACACACACACGCGTGCATATATATATATATATATATATATATATATATATATATATATATATATATATATATATATATATATATATATATAAGGCTAGCAAAGAATATTTGTCTTGTTTTGGTTATTCGGACATTTATTCTCATCTAGTGTGTCATACGCAGACTATGATGTTAGAATTGTTATATCAATCTGACAGACGTTAAGTCATTTAAAAATAAATGTTTACATTTCGATGATATTTCTCGCGGTTGGCGGTGGCCGTGTGTATATGTTCCTTGCTAGTGGAATCGGAGATGGCTTCGTTGCCGGGTTCGAATCTCCTGACCGGCGGTAATCGTGAAATCCTGCTCTGATGATTCCCGAAAGGATAAAACAATAGTGTCTGTAGGTATTTAATAATTATCATAGTGTGTACATATTCTACAGGATTTATACTTGTATAATATTTTCGTAAAAAGTTTATAGTAAACACAAAATTGTTTCCATATATATTTATGTATACGTATATATTTTTGTTTAATCTAACTATATATCTATCGATATAGCTATCTATATATCTATAGAAGTGAACGTGTATGCATGTCTGTAGGTCTGTGTACATTTCCCTACGCAATAACTCTGTCAATTTTTAGTCTACAGACTAGAAATTTTATATACAGGGTCCTGAGATTTGGAAAAATCGTTGGGATAGGTTTTCGGCCAGAAATTTGTCTGTTAAGGGGTAAAAGTTCAACGATTTGACCTTTGAGAACTCTACCAAACTTCTCCGCCAATTTTTGGTCTAAACACTTGAAATTTTAGGTATAGGTTCCTTGAACATGGCTCTAACTTAATAACTTGATTTGAGCCCAAAGTAATAAATTTTAAGGGGTCATAATAGGGGTCAATTTTTTAAAAAAATTATCCTCAGCGGTCTCTACCAAATTACTCAGACAATTTCTGGTCTGAACATTTGAAATTTTACATAAAAGGTATTCAGTGATAGGGCAAGCTTTTTCATCGGTTTTGGTCGAAAATTTTCAGTTACCAATATATAAATGTATATATGTATGTATATATGTTTGCATGTGTGTCTAAAACTTTCGACAAAGGCGACGGATTTTACCAAGATCAGTATCGTTTTAAAGTTCGACCTTTCATACGACAAATATCGAAAAATTGGCTAAAAACATTAATATCTTCATCTTCAACTAGGCAGTTTTCTACAGGCGGTCGCTTTTTTCGCCGATATGTTTGAAAGTTATCCTCGCCTTTCGATTGTCTAGCCTTAATTTAAACATGAGGCACTCCAGGTTTGGCAGTGGGTGTAACCGCAAAGACGTCAGGTTTTTTCCGTTCTTTTTCTCCTTTCCGGTACGGGTTCGAGCCTGCCTTCCTACTACCACTTTTATTTTTATTTTATTTATTTATTTATTTATTTATTGCTCAACATACACATCCAAATATCCGGGTAACGCTGGGCTGAAATTGTAGTATATATATAAAAGTGAACGTGTCTGTCTGTGTGTCTGTCTGTGTACATTTCTCTACGCAATAACTCTGTCAATTTTAAGTCTACAGACTCGAAATTTAATATACAGGGTTATTAGATTTGGGAAAACCTTTCAGACCCGTTTTCGGCCAGAAATCTGGCTGTTAAGGGGTAAAAGTTCAACGATTTGACCTTTGATAACTCTACCAAACTCCTCCGCCAATTTTGGATCTAAACACTTGAAATTTTAGATATAGGTTCCTTGGAGATGTATCTAACTTAATAACTTGATTTGAGCCCAAAACAAAATATTTTAAGGGGTCATAATAGGGGTCAAAGCTTTAAAAAATTTACAGATTTTTTTTTCTTTTTTTTTTTTGCTCAACATACACCTCCAAACACCCGGGCAACGCCGGGCTGAAATGCTCGTATATATACATATCCGATCTTCAAGGTGAAGACGCTAATCTTAATATCGTTTAAAAAAATCAACAACCAAAACTACGTAAATATATATATATATACCAGCAAATGTACCCGTCGTCGACAGGGTTCAAAAACAGCCTACAGAACATGGACTCTGATTTATGAAAGTATCATAGGTTATGAAAAGGAAGGGTTGTAAATTTGGGTTGAAATTGGGGGTATCAAAACCAAAGTAAAATATGATGAAAGTAAAAATAAAATAGACAAACCCCATAATTTATTATAATTTCCATTCTATGGAGGTCAGGTGCGAACGAACACCCCATAATTTTATCATACACTATTTCTTCAAACTAAAACATAATTATCAAAGTATACTTACGTAGATACATATGAAAAGTCTTTATTAAAGTGTATGCCTATTTCCATTCTATAGAGGCCAGGCGCGAACGCAGACCACACAATTTTATTATACAATCCCTATTTAAGTTAAAACATACTTATGTACATCTATATCAAAAACACTTGTAAACGTTTTTTTTAATTTTTTAAATTTTTATGATATTCCAACGTGATGATAATGAAAAATGAAAATCAAAATTATATATTCATCAACGTTTCGTCTTTATTTAAAAACTTCTTCAAGATAATTGATTTAAAGAAATAGCATATATATTTGAAAATACTATTTTTTATGTTGATTAATGTATAAATAATTTCATTTCTCTCTCTCTCTCTCTCTCTCTCTCTCTCTCTCTCTCTCTCTCTCTCTCTCTCTCTCTCTCTGTGTGTGTGTGTGTGTGTGTGTGTGTATGTGTAAGGTTATCGGGTGAGAACATAACGACACGGGAAGATATATAAATAAAGTCTTAAAAGAGGCATAGGCGGCCAACTATAGGTTTATTTTGTTTAGATTTGAAACCGATTGTATCGATGTTGTTATAATCTTTTGTAACATATGTATATATATACATACATATATATATATATATACATATATATATAGAGAGAGAGAGAGAAAGGAAGAAAGAAAGAAAGAAAGAAAGAGGGGGCAAACAGATAGACACACAGAAAAGAATACTCGTAGAAATATTTATTTACATATATATATATATATATATATAAAAATATTTATATATATATATATTTATATATATATATTATATATATATATATATATATATATATATATATATATATATATATATATATATATATATATATATTATAATGCCCGTCAAAAAAACCAACACACTCTCACAAACGAACGCACGCACACTCACATACATACACATATATGAACACCTGCTTTTGGATGTATTCGCAAAGCTGTGGCACTTTTATGAGTTGCACCTGAGCAAAAGTTCGTTTCTATTTGAATGTAAAATTAAAATCAAACGATGAGAGAAACTGGCCGCCGAGCGCAATCGCACGTGTGTTTAATAAATGTTTACGGACATATATTTTTGCATATAAAATCAACCCAATCATTTTATTTTATTTTTCCCTTTTCCGTGCTTACAAGCATTTAGAATGGATTAAAAAGAACTAGAAAAGGAAGACCAAGAACAAGAACAAAATAAAGAACGAACGCAACGAGAAAAAGTAGAATTAAGAAGAGGAAGAAAATAAAAAGGAGAGGAAGATTAAAAAAAGAAGGTGGAAGAAAAAAAAAGGAAGTGAAGGAGGGGGAAAGAAGGAAGAAAAGGGGGGGGGGGATAATAATAATAATAATAATAATAATAATAATAATAATAATAATAATAATAATAATAATAGAAGAAGAAGAAGAAGAAGAAGAAGAAGAGGAAGTACAAAGGGGCGGAAGGATAAAGAAAGAAGATGGAAGAAGGAGGAAGAAAAAAGGTGAATGGAGAGAGAAAGAAGGAAGTGAAAGGAGGGAAGAAAGAACAACAACAATAATAATAATAATAACAACAATAACAATAATAATAATAATAACAATAATAATAATAACAATAATAACAACAACAATAATAACAACAACAACAATAATAATAATAATAATAATAATAATAATAATAATAATAATAACATCATCAACACCAACAGCAACAACAGCAACAATAATAATAGTAACAATAATAATAATGATAATAATGATGAAGAAGAAGAAGAAGGTCTTAAATTAACTCGATCGCCTGATGTATGAAAGCTGATTTTTAGTCAATTAAATGGCTGTACACTAAGTGCTTTGCAGCAACAAGTTAACGCATAAAATTCATCATGAATTGTAGTGATCAGAGTGAATAATGTTATCTTACTTTTCCCACCGACGACGGCTGTGACACAAGGTCAGTTTAACATGGGGACAAATTGGGCTTTCCTCAACAAAAATGGGACACATTGGACTTTTTGCTTCGTTTTTTACTTGAGAGTCATCACTTATCAAGTCCCGAAAGCCATTCGAGGATAAAGGTTAATTAATGCAAATTGGTATTGTAGTAATCGTTAATGGTGTAAATTGGGTAAAATTTGATTTTTTTTATGGGAACGGTTCAACAAAAACTTATTTACATTGGATTTGGCGGTTACTAGGTTGTATTCAACCGGTAAGCAGACCAGCGGAACAGTGTTCCACGAGCGTTCCAACAGTTATGGGAAAGAAGCTTTGTTCATGGAATCTGCGTTCAGATTTTGATACAGATAGAGAGTGGGATAAACCATGTACAGTGGTTGTAACTAGTTGAGGGTTTTTTGTGAAAGTTTGGCATAAAGGAACCATAGTTTGGAATTTAGTTAAACACTTGTCATGAAAAGATAGAACAGAGATAGGCTCGCAACGTCTCTTCAGTGGGAAAGAATTTGAAGGGAAGAGAAAAGGGCATCACCTACTAGGTTTTAAAGCCGGTTTTGAATTCTATTAGGGTGGGATAGGGCACTCCGAACAGCTCCAGTCCAGATGTGTCAACAGTACTCCATTTTATGATTACCTAGCTCTTATACAGAGAGGATCGCATCGGCAGTGAGATATTTACTGGAGCGGTAGAGTGATCCAACCATTTTTCCAGCGATCTTGGCAACATATTTGATGTATGTGCTCCATTTCAGATTCAGGTCAGTTCCAGACGCTTGTCAAAATATAGAGTTTCCACAAGACGAGAGGCATTAATTTCAATTTGAGTGTGATAAGAGTCATAGCGATTTCGATGACAGGAAAGAAGCTTGGTTTTCAACGCATTAAAAGTAATCAGCCACCCTTTTCCCCATTGCACCACGTTCTTAACATCAGAAGTGCGAGAATCAGAAACTTCTTGTTCATTGCTGGCCTTTAAAGTGTTCTCATAGATTGTAGTGTCGTACTTGCATTCCACAACAACGTACGATTTGCCAGAATCCCGAAAGTTTGGGAACCTCCCTTACCCTACCCTATGATGGTGTGACAGCGCAATATCTGAGTGGAGATAAAAATAGATATGAACGCCATCACCTATT
Organism: Euprymna scolopes; assembly: GCF_053919585.1. Lineage (NCBI taxonomy): Eukaryota > Metazoa > Mollusca > Cephalopoda > Sepiida > Sepiolidae > Euprymna > Euprymna scolopes. The sequence goes on from NC_136524.1 coordinate 59,779,570, forward strand.
ATGGGGTGTTTAAAACTACTGGCAATAAATTAACCTTCCATTTTAAAAGAAGAATTGAGAATGGAGAATTCAACTTCTAGAACACCATTTTGACAAAATAAAGGTTTGTTAACTAACGAGACGGTTCTTTTCATGGTCGTATCTTTATCCGGTATTAATATAATTTAAAAAAAAACAAAACAGACATTTTTAAATGCTGGAAAACCAGCCTATGATAGTTGTATATTTTGTCGTGATCTCTCTATCGTCCACATATTAGTCTATGCGTATTTTTGTCATATTTGAACTGGTGAATCTTTATTCCATTTGAAGGTTTTTGATAAAGTGCATAAACGTATCTCCAATTTGCTTAATTCCACCCTTTTTTTATCAACCTTTCTCTCACAGACGTGATGTTGCTAGTCTTGGTCTTTTCTATTATGCCATGTGTTCTTCAACTATTCCCTGCTTCCTATTTATCAACTCATTCGACTCGTTAGTCAAGCGGTCTCCATCAATTCCTTGTATTGATACCTCCTTATAATCCAGCTTCCTTTTCCAGTAGCTTCTTTCCAAGAACTGCTGGTTTGTGGAATTCTCTTTCCTTTCACTTCGTCTTTTCAAAATAATTTTAATAATAATAGCCTCTAGAAACAATTAAAACAACACTTAGCCGGCCTACAAATATATGATACTAGGAGGCGTTGCCCAGTATTAAATGCAACGCTAAATTCCTTTCTTTTTTTTTAAATGAAGTAAAAAAAAAAAACGAAAAGAAACAGAGACATGTGCATAGGAGTGTTATTGTTATTTTTTTAATAGTTCACTTCTTTTAAGTAAAAAAATAATCGAACTAAGAAGAAAGTCATGTACAATAACCATTGGACCAACTTGACACTACGTTTAGACAGTTTTTTTAAACCTCGTGAAACAGTTGACAAACAGATAAAACTCCGATGACTCCCAAATACAATTTTTTTGCAACTTTTACCCCTTACCACCCTTTTTTCAAGATGAAATCTTAACAAAACTCAAATACAACACCTTCATTGTCATTTATTAATAACTTTGAAAATACTATACCATCTCAAAATAACAACTCAAGTTACAATTCTACAGAAAAACAAAGCAAAATAGATTTAGGGCTTCTAAAATTCATACTAGTAATCTTCGCAAGGATTGGTATAAAAGTGCTGAATAAAATCAGTTCTTCTTGAAAGTCCCATACTCGGTACAAGCTAGAGTACGGATGCAATTAAGAATATATATAAACAAACTGATGGTTTGAGCACTGTGCAACGGGCAAGTTGCTTATTTAATAGACACTTGATGAGAAATATTTACGAGCACTGATTCGTAGTCTGATGGTTAAAGCTGCCAACTGTCGACACGACGGTTGTAGGTTCGATCTACGACTGAGGAAAGGTATATGTCTAGCCGCACTGATGAGTTATGATACAACGAAACAGTACCGTGTGTGGATGACTATATATATATGATTCACAGAAAAGTTGAAATACTTTCATATTACAGTTTGTATAATACTGTAAAGTTAAAGTCAATATAAATATTAGTATCATTATTTACAAGACAATCCCAAACAAAGACTCACTATACGAAATAAAGCCATACTAAAAATCGACAAATTTATTTATTAATGAAAATTTAGAGTTAAAATCCTTTGATTAGATGAGCTATATGTTGAAAATCCATGGATTAAGGAAAAAACTTTATGTGTGTGTGTTTGACAATTTAATTTTTTTTTACTGTCACACATAAAGAGTATATAAAAAGTTATGTCTAAGTATTCACAGGCAATATTTATTTTAAATCATATAATCATATTTTTTAAAAGAAAAACATATGGGGTGCGTTCCAAAATAAATGCCTCATACTTTATTATGATGTCCGAATTGATCAGAATGAATCAGAGTATGCGTGTATTTTCTCGGGGTCTGGTGCTCTACAGTTTGCTATTTCTCTTACAGTTGTATTAAATGTTTGTTTACTGATTTCGTTTTTGACGCTTTCTTCGATTTAGTGTAACTATTTTTTCACGTCTTTCAGCCATTCGGCATTTCTAGTATGATCTTGTCACACTTCCCATATTTTGCTCCAGTAGAGTTTTGTTTTTGTCGGGTCTGGTTTTTCTGTTTTTGTTTTTTCTCACTTTACATTTTGGTGGAATTGGCTTTCATCGTTTACAAAGGTCTATATTTTGCTTTAATTCTTAACGTTTCTTGTTTAGCCTCTCGTTGTGAGTATTATTTTCACTTTTCCACCCTTTCCTGTTATTTGTGGCAATCCAGCGATGCATTTTGAGTGTGCTGACAATCGTCCTGTTGTCATAACTCAGATCGATATAGAGCATGAGTTGTACAGCGGCGCATCTCTGATCTCGCTCGTTAAATATTGTTTCACTTTCAAACATGATAGAAGGCTCTTACGTTCTTGGGATTTCTACACAACTGGCGAACTAGTAGATGGCTTTTCAACAAAGAAAGAAAAATGGTTTTTATAAAACGGAAATGGAATCATGTCTTTTCTAGGGCGACAATTTAATCGTCCCACCCTGTGTGTATATATATTTTCTACTATATTAAATTGCTTTAACCATAACTTCTTAATTGACAACTATAAGCTTAGACTAATTTCAACCTCCAACAATCACCAAGTACATTACAAATTTCAATAATAAAGACGATGCCCTTTTATATAACATAAACTAAATCTAAAATATTTTATTTAAGCAACTCCAAATAACTTCAAATTTTATAACAAAAAACATATATATATATATATATTACACGGTGGTCACGACTTATCAAGGCCCGGAAGTCACTCAGGGATAAGGGTTATTGCAAGTACAGTACGTTAGTGTGGAGATTTGATGAAGTGTTTGCTTAAGGGGGCGGTTCATTGGGAATTTGTTAACGTTGGACTTGAGGACATCCAAGTTGTAGTCAGGAGGGAAGCAAGCAGACGGAACAGAGTTCCACAGGCGTGCAGTTCTAAGAAAGAAGCTTTGTTCATGGAATCTACGTTTTGATTTAGGCACAGATAAAGAGTGGGGGAAATTTTTCACAGTGGATTCAGCTAGACGGGTGTCTTTCGTGAAAGATATATATATATATATATATATATATATATATATATATATATATATATTGAAATCGATTATTATTAGTAGTAGTAGTAGTACCATTTTAATTAATTATATTTATATAGATTTATCTTTTATGTTCTTTTTTAGAATTTTTTGCTTTTTGCATTTAAATTTTTTTCTTTTGTCGCAATTACTAAACTTTTTACTTATTTTTTTTAATTTTTATCACGATAATAATTGATAATTAGATCTATGCGTGGAAGTTTATTAATTAAATACATTTTTAGGTTGTCATTATTATTATTATTATTATTATTATTATTATTATCCATTATTGTTATTGTTATCATTATTATTATTATTATTATTATTATCCATTATTATCCATCATTATTATTATTATTATTATTATTATTATTATTATTATTATTATTATTATTATTATTATTATTATTATTATCCATTATTGTTATTGTTATTATTATTATTATTATTATTATTATTATTATTATTATTATTATCCATTATTATACATTATTATTATTATTATTATTATTATTATCCATTATCCATTATTATTATTATTATTATTATTATTATTATTATTATTATACAACTTTTAAGGTTTCGCATAGAAATAAATACAGAAATTTGTGCGGTAGAAAGAGGGTGGAAGCTGTGGGACAAAATAAGGGTAGAGGGCTAGAAAAATGTCTTAAAATCACCACCAATATAATAATTTATGGTTTTTTCATTTTTTTTCTCTCTCTTCCTTTCCTTTTCTTCTCTATCTTTTAATCTCTTTACAAATATACGTAAGAATGGTATTGAAATAGCGGGTATGTGTAAGAAGACAACATAAGTTATACGTTTAATGACCACGACAGATTCGAGTAAATTCCAAAGAATTTAGAATAATTTTAGCTTAACTTCATACCCCTTTTCACATAGATATTCCAAAGAAGTTGTGAACAGTAGAATGCTTAATGTTTTAAAGCGTTTATGATTTGGCGGCTATCATACACGCATACATATATTTTTCTTACTAGGCTTTTACTATTTTCATTATCTTTATCGATGGTTTCCTGACTGCTCCGATCCTTTCCTCTTAATTTCTATATTTCAACACAGATCATAATGCACACCTATTTGGTCTTCTCCACAGTCAACTAAATTTTAGGCCTTATTCCTATTTTTAACAATATGTGATGGAACATCTTGATATTAATTTCCTATGACACGGAAGACCTGATATCTTTATTGCAAACTTGGCTTTCATATAAGCGTAATCGTCTGATAAGGTCTCTAGTTGCTAGTAATTAGCTGACCGAAACATGCTCATGAATGTGTAGCAACATATTACTGCTTATATAAAAACAAATACAAAGTGTATATATATGATTAAACTCTCTCTCTCTCTCTCTCTCTATATATATATATATATATATATATATATATATATATATATATATATATATATAGTTCAATCATTTATTTGAAATATCACTCAGCTTTTTTATATTTAAAATAAAAATTTAACATTTTTAAATTTTCCAAGCTTAATGAATGCGTTTCTTTGTTCCAGAGCATATATGGTGTACTATAATAGTTCTTCCAGATTCCAAATATCAAGTTTTCTAAGTTGGCAACTTATTGTTTTTCAAAAGGTAACAATTACAATATTGTTTCGTATTACAACTAAAAAGTCTACAAAATTTTGTTTTTGCTGCATTTTTAGTCACGGACTCGTCAGGCGTTTACATAAAAAAAAAACATAGAAAAAACATCATTCTGAGCAACGTACATGGGTTATACAACCGACACATATTGCCATTTTCTCCCGTTACGAAAATTACGATCATACTGTATTTATCATCACTAATTTCAATTATTTTCATAGTTTTTTATTTAGTATTTTTATATTTTTATTTTTTATATTTTTTATTTTTTTTATTTTTGTCTTTTTATTTTATTTTAAAGTATTTTTGTTGACATAATACTGCAGACTTGTTAATCGCGAACAAAACAATATTGCAATGATTATGATTTTAGAAAGCAATAAATTGATTACTGAGAAAACTGGAATAATTATATTACACCATATATTATTATTATTATTATTATTATTATTATTATTATTATTATTATTATTATTATTAAATTTTATTTTATGTGCATAAAACTATACTCATAGACGTGCATGTTTCTGGCTCTTAGCTGTCGTCAGCATAGTTTAGGATTGAACTCATGACACCAGTATCTAATACTCTACCAGTGTACCACATTCGAACACCACTTGAATGCGTGATTTTTTATCGCTTATTAATTTAAGATTATATATATATATATATATATATATATATATACATATTATATATATGTATGTATGTGTGTGTGTGTGTGTGTGTGTGTGTGTGTGTGTGTGTGTGTGTGTGTGTGTGTGTGTGTGTGTGTGTGTGTGTGTGTGTGTGTGTGTGTGTGTGTGTGTGTGTGTGTGTGTGTGTGTGTGTGTGTCGCAGCAGTATCAAGATCGTTGAGACGGTCACATATGCCGCATGTCAGATTCAAGATTTCTCAAAACATCTAATTTCTGCGAAAAAGAACCGTATGAGGACACGAGTAACAGTTCAAGGACAGCCTGAAAGTCTACTTCAATCAGTTGTGTTTGTATTCTAATTCTTAGGAAAACCTAGCTCAAGAGATATTTTCTCGGCGTACCGCAAGCTACAAAAGAGCGGCAATTGTTGGATCCACATAAAATAAAGAACGCGAGAGTTTTTCGTTTTGCTCACCACTCACCGTTTAACAAGACCTGGAGGCCACCTTAGAAAAAGGGTTAGTGAGTGCCATGTTAAGACAGCATTATCAGTAATGGTGGAACTTGGGTAAGGCTCCATCATTTAAGCGGCTTGCTCAACACGCACCTATTACATTAGATTTGAAAACAACCATGTTATAGTCAACTGGGAAGCAGCCCGGCAGTATTGTGTTCCACAAACGGACAGTTATAGAAGAGAAGTTTTTCTTATGAAAATTTTTGTTTAGCTTTATACACATAGAGAGTGAGGGAAATTGTTGACAGATGTTGTTGCTAGACGAGTTCTTTGGGGGGGGGGTGTTTTATTGTGGAGAAGCATCGATTGAACCGCGGTCAAGCACTTACCTTGAAAATACCAACAGAGCAAAATATTCCCCGCCTACTGAATTCTGTAGACGGTTTTGTACTCTTAGTAGTTCTTTCCAGAACCATCCCAAGCATAACTTCCTTCTTATAGGTTAGTTAGTAGCCGTTAGCCTACTGAAGAATACCTTTTGTGTTTCGGGTCTATATAACTGTGTTTATATATGCCTTGTGTAAATAAAGTATATATGTTTCTGTAAGCGATGCTCATGTATCGTCTAGTGGTTAGAATTATAAAGAAAGTTACTTTCCTTTGTACGTGTCGATCTGTTGTATATATATTTAATAGTCTTTCTGTGTGTATGGGGGTGTTTTCACATATTCACGACAATAACGAAAAGGGTCAATAACAGACATTCCTTAACAATGACGAATAACACCCTTGTCTGTGTATTTATTTATTGTCTCCATTTCTTGTGGCAGCAGGTACCTGAAATGAAGGTATCTTCTTCCGAATGGGACACCCAAACGCCAAGTTAACATCTCCAAATCTTTATTTACATATGTTCCACGTCTTGAGCTTGTCTCTCTTAAACTTCTCCATTCCATTGTCCTTGGTTGGTTAGCTAACTCCCAAACTCGTCTCCTCGACTTTTCAATAAAGACTAACTTCTAATTCTGATTGTTCTTGGCTTGTCTCTAAGATAAGCCAGAGTGGGCAATCTTGTTTGTCACGTAAGCCACATTGTCATTTACTAAACCAGACTCCAAACTAGCTTTGTTTATACTTTTCTTCTAATCATAACATTTTTCCTTGAGCCATATTTTAACTAACATTCTTTTCTTTTAAAATATTTTTTCTGGGCATCGTTTTAACCTAAATACTTTAACAATCAGTAATAATAATCGTTTTGACCTTGGTACTGCCCGCCATAACATAACACATACTACGCTGTGGTCATAACCAAAGAGCCCAACATGTCGCTGACTATTTTTGTACACGGCTAGATTATCTGGTTTACTCCTCTTTCTTGCCTTGGTGTATAGAAGAAACAATTAAACATGATCTAATAGTGCTTGATGATGATTGTTGTTGTTGTTTTTGTTTGTTTGTTTTTTTTTAGCTGAAATGCTAGAAAACTCAATGCAGAATAACTAAAAAACAAAACTAGAAAATACACCAGTCTTTCTCCACTTATCTTACGTCTAAATCACAGTTAATGGCGAGTTTACTTCCGGCAGTCTCGTAACATTAGCTGTTCTCTATTTTGTTCGTTAGACGTTAGACATTCCATAAGTGATGCCTCTGACAAAGGGAGAAAAATTGCTGTTTTCTGGTTCGGCTTTTGTTTTAAGTGGGTGGTGGTGGATATTGTTAATCCTCCCATATTATCCGTCACCATTCATCTATCAATGCATCCGTCGCATTAACCATTAACTCCTCGCTGTTTATTAGCTTTGATAACTGGTGACTAATTCGCCGACAGAAATGAATAAGACAAACTTAGTATTTTTAGTATTTTTAAAAGATGAAATTTTATTTCGGATCTCACATACAGTGACGGCGGTAGAAGGGTAGCAACCTAGTCATAATTGTTCGAACCATCTACCCATATTCTTGTCTTCGATGTCACCGTTTACCACTAACTGAGTTATCACTTAATTAAACTCTCTTTATATGTAGTTATATATGCCGTCATTTGATGACGTAATTCAACATCCGGTTTCAATTTGCTTTACTTTCTCATTCTCATATTCATCTTAACATCTGATCCTGCCAGACAATGAATGCGTCTTTGAACAATTCTCACAGCGCAACTGTTCCAGATTCAGGTACAATTTCCGATTCTGCTCTTAATTTTCGATTTCAATACAATTGCCGATTTCGCTTCTTCTTAACAAAAGTCTAAATATTAAACGTGTAACTTTTGCATATATTTTCGCAAACGTAAAAATACACTTATGTGGGAATCTATAGATGTTAGTTTTATTATTAGTTTAAAATCAATAAATATTTATCATTTTACCATCAGTAATGGAAACGTATGCGTGAAACAAAAAGCAGACAAATGAAAACAAAAACAAAACAAAAAAACAAATGAAAACAAAAAAAACAAATGAAAACAAAAAAACATTGAAAAGAATCCTTTTTTGTTTTCTTTTGTTTTGTTTTTTTTGTTTGTTTTTTGTTTTGTTTTGTTTTGTTTTTTGTTTTTGTTTTGTTTGTTTGTTTTGTTTTGCATCACGAGATCGACACACTTTTTCCCGATTCCGATACCGATTCCAATATCACAAAAAGGACTGACTTTTCTGATTAATCGTCTCGACTCTATTAATAATATTGGGAGAGTTACGAATTCATTTGCCATTTATCTGGATTAGACTCTAACTCTACCGGCAAGCCTTATTAGGCTGTCACATACGCACTTTCAGTATCTATAAAAATGTAAGCATACAAATCCGTCTAACTTTTTTTTTTTACAATTTCACCCCAAACAAGGCGCATTGCCACTTTGATGTAGAGGGCTACTATCAGGGACATAAGCTACAGGGGTACTATGTAGGGAGTTGGGCAGCAAGATGTTAGTTCATGTTACACTTGAACTTCTGCATGTCAGTACAGTTGGGGAAGCAGGAACTTGGAAGGGAATTCCAAAGTCCAGCGGTTCTGGAGACGAAACTGCTGGAGTAGAAGGCTCTCTTAAATCTAGGGATCTCTATTGTGAAGGGGTGGGATTTAGCTGCTTGTCAGATTTGTCGAGGGTATTTATGTCAAGGGAGTACAAGTGCTTGCAGTTCGTCAGAGCATTCATCATTAAAATACTTGTAGAACAGGCAGAGGGATGCTACATTTCGTCGATGGGACAGAGGCTGAAGCTTAGATAACAGTTCAGGACCTATTAGGTTGGCGTCTCTTTTGAATCCTGTCTAGGAGTGAGAGACTAGTAGTAGATGCACCAGCCCCAGTATGACAACAATACTCCGTACATGAGCGAATGTTGGCCTTATAGAGGTATAGGATACTTTCGGGCGTCAGTAGCTTTCTAGCACGATAGAGAGAATCTACCTTTTTCGCAGCGGTCCTAGCAATGCTCTCAATGTAATTTTTCCAACTCATGATTCCTGTGAACGTTAGGCCGAGGAGTTTAAAAGATGTACTTTCAGATAAATATTCTTTGGCCATTGCTATTGGTGGTAGTGCTTAAATATTATATTTCTCTCGTAATATATGTACGTATATATTTGAGAGAAGTTGAATGCCTACGATACACTGCCCAATGTGTCTAAAGTCTCTTTGTGCAGGAGTTTGTTTGGATAACATAGCATAAGTATGCTTTCCCCTATAAGTAAACCCTGTCTATAAATAACCAAAAATAACATAGTATCTTCTCCGTATGGTTTTCTTGCATTGGATTATACGAGAACTGGTGCCTATAGTAACTATACTAGAGATTTAAATTTTTACCTATTGTACGGCATAATCCCATTTGACTCACCGATTCCTGCTGGATCACTGAAGTTAAGCAACGTTGAACCTGGTCTTTACTAAAATGGGTGACCATTTGGGACTTCCAAGTGCTGTATGTGATCTCTGCTTATCTCGGCATTGTTTCCAGTCGTCCTGGACTTCTCCTTGCCACTGCACTCAAACAATGGCGATTCAACAGAGGTATGGTGACGGATTGTGCAACCCCTGCCAAACAATACACGCTCAGCTGCCCATCATCGAAAATTTTACCTGTCACTGGCGGTACACATATTGAACACTTTAGAGAGGATAACTTGAATGCCTACTAAGTACTATCCTCAAGTGTCTAAGATCTCTCTGTAAAAGAGTTGTCAGGACAACTTGGCATCAGAATACTTTTCTTTACAAGTAAACTCTTAGTAAATATTCCAAATCACATCATATGCGCGACCTAAATAAGATCTCTGTATAACTAACCAACATTGGCTTTTACGAGGAATGGTGCACTTTTTCCAAGTGATGTTATCTCAAGTAACAGCACGAAGTTTAATCTTCCACTAGACTAGATGAATTCTTGTCATGATATCTAATAAAAAACAAGATGTGGTCATATTGTTGTGTAGCGGGTCGGGGGTTCGTATCGGAGACACGTTAGCGGGCCATGTATAACGGGGACTCATAATACGCGAATAACGATGATGATGATGATGATGATGATGATGATGATGATGATGATGATGATGGGGGAGACATTTATAACAGACTTGGATGATTCTTGGGGAGATATGATGCAACAGTTCTTGTTGACACAGAGGAGGGGGACACATTACTTGAGGGTGGAGTTATACAAAGTTCATTAAAATGATGATAAAAACACATTTACCTTTTCGGTTGTAATGACGACACGAGACAACAGTTACAAAATATAGATGATTTCTTTATTCCTCAACCGGCCGATTGGTGATGTCAGGAATTCAAGCCTTTTCGACTACATGGTCTACTCTTCTCCCTTCGCCTCTAAGAGGCTCCAAGTCTCCAACTGGCTCTATCACTGTGTGTGATCTGCTTCGATTATCTGATCCTAATCAAACCTCCTAACTTCGAACCCTTAGATTCATATATTGAGAAATTACTTTGTTTATGACGTCAGCAGTCTACTGTCGACGAACGTGACTATATCACGTTTTCTACACATGTCCGTCCAAACACGCTTTTGGCAACAAAGAATTTCCAATTTTAATCGTTCAATATCTAACCTATTTTTGATTTATAAACTCGTATTGTCCATGCTTTTAACTGACATATTCAATATCCACCTATTCTAAAAGAATGGACAATCGTTTTTTTTCCGACATAAATAAAATTTAGTTATTTCTAAAAGAATTAACAATGGACTGCATTCCTATGATTTCAATTAGCCATTATCTTTAACACTTGCCTACAGGGTTCAATTCTAGCCTTTTCCTAATATAATTTTCACTTATCTAGTCTGTTTTCTTACTTACATGAGAAGTGGACGGCCCTTCTTATATAACAATATTATGGATCCCGGACAAATTCTCTGGAGTCTCTGGAAAAGTTGATTTAGTAAAGAAAAGAGGGTGGGAAAAAAGAAAAGGAAAAGATATTAAAGAGACCACAAGAAAGATAAACTAAAGCAGTTTACTGTTTAATCGAGGAGAGAAAAATTAATGGGTTTAACTTTTTTACTAACTAAACGTTTAAAAAGTAAAGAAAATTTAAATGGAATATTCAGATACCTATGTATCTCATATGAAAATCAGGTGCTCGCCCGAGGAAGAGCGATTTCTGAGAATTTCTGAGAACTTCGATCGGTATAAAATGAAACAAAGTTAACAACATCCAGATTATTACATAACATCTTGTTTTTACCGAGATTACATAGATGTTTGATGCCTCTGTTCAGTCTCGAAAGATAAAGGATATCCCCTGCAGAGGCAGCTGCGCGTGTAATTGTGAGGCAAGAGTTGCGCAATCTTCGACAACACTTCTCCTGAATCGCCAGTGTGAGTCCAGTGGCAGGGAGAAGTCCAGGATGACTGGAAACAATGCCGAGATAAGCGTAGAGCGCATACAGCGCCTGGAATTCCCAAACGGTCACCCATTCTAGTACTGACCAGGTTCAACGTTGCTTAACTTCGGTTTAACATGAACACCTGAGTGTCAACGTGATTTTGCCAAACATGCGAGATTACATACTGCAACATATGAAAACGGTTAATTGTGAAGAAGAAAATTATGTTCTCAATTTCTTTACTAACTCAGCGTTTGAGAGATGAACACTTTTATGGAACCTTCGAATATCTATGCATCTCATATAGAGTTTAAGGTTGTGGGCCTCTTGATTTCTGCAAACTTCGGCTGAAATAAAATATACGACCTTTGTGCAACAGATAAAAGTGCTAAATATTAATCAGTTCTAAGAGACAGTTTTCCGGAGGTTGGAAGTTCAATCCTCAGTAAGGCTGATACCAACAATACACGAATAATTACGAATTACTTAAAAACTTCAGCCCGTTAACGAATGACAGAACGAGAGAAAGCGATCCATGCATTAAAAGAAATGTTCCGTTCGAAATCTGTACAGAGTTCGACATGGATGATCGTCAGAGCAACGAGACGTAGATACCAATAA